>NC_133376.1:17514794-17683406 GCF_049309525.1 Garra rufa
ATGTATGGTTAGAATAGGATTATATTCGGCCAACATACAATTATTTGAAAATCTTGAGTGGTGCGAAAAATCAAAATACTGAGAACATCACTTTTAAAGTTGTCTAAATTAAGTTCTTAGCCATGCATATTAATCAAAAAAATATTTTTGATATATTTTACAGTAGGAAATTTACAAAATATCTTCATGACACATGATCTTTACTTAATATTTTAATGTTCCCTTCCGGAGGGAACTCTACACTGCGTCCTGGTTTCAGGACACTTTGGGAACTGCCTTCAGCGTTACCGGCTCTTATAGAACAACGACAATGAACTTGACATTTGCCGGCGCCAACCTATGACGTCATTAACAAGGCACCTACCAGTATAAAAGGGGCGCATGTGAATACATCAACCATCTTTTTGTCTTCAGACTACCGTGTTCTAAGCGTGAGTAAGAATGACGACTCCCGGAGTTAAGCTATTCAGGAAGTGTGTGCATCCATGTCAGAGAAGTCTGACACCGGATGATGCACACAGCCTTTGTGTAATGTGTTTGGGTGAAGAGCACGCGCGCTCTGTTCTTGAGGGAACGGAGTGCGTTCACTGTGAGAGCTTCTCTCTTAAGAAGCTTCGCTCTCGTTTGTCCCTTTTCTCGAGGGAATTGGGACATTCATCTGTCCCACGCGGCTTTGGTCCCGCGGCAGCCGAGGCTGCCCGGCGATTGAGATTGTGGGGTTTGCAGGTGGAGCTCGCTGACGAGTTCAAGAGAGGGGTTTGTCTCTCACGCTCGCCAGCGGCTGACGAGAGCACGCTGCTGGATGAGGATGTACTATCTCTTACATCCTCCGATCCAGCGGCGAGTGCTCTTTTGGCTACAAGCCAGGGCGAGCAGGAAGTGGCTGATATGGACGAAGAGGAATCTTCTGAGTTCCTTTAGCCTGCCTGCCCCGCGTATGAGGAGTTGATGGCCGTCATGGAGCGTGCCGCTGTGCGATTAGATCTGCAGTGGAGGCGCACGCAGGAAGAGGTCGCTCATGGTAGGTTAGATGAGCGATATCTTCCTGGCCATAACAGGCCACCTCCTACGAGCCTCCCATTCCTTTCCGATCTACATAATGAGGTCGAAAAGGCATGGGATAAGCCATACTCAGCCCGATTTCAAAGACATCAACATGTGAACTATGCTGATGTCGAGGGAATGCGTGAGCATGGGTATGTGTCGATGCCCCCCGTGGAAGATAGCTAGCTATCTTTCAGCGAGGGTAACATCGACGCTTAAGGCTCCGACCCTGCCGTCCAAACCGTTGAAAGAGACGTCACGGTTGAATGGCAGGGCGTACGCGGCTGTGGGTCAGGCTGGTGCCGCTCTGCACACGGTGGCAGTGATGCAGGCGTACCAGGCTGATCTACTAAAAGATCAGGACCGGGGTCTGGGGCTTTCCCCTGACGAGGTGACTGAGCTGCGCCGCACCACTGATCTGTCTCTGAGGGCCACCAAGCAGACTGCGACCGCGGTTGGCCGGGCCATGGCGGCCACAGAGAGACATCTGTGGGTGAACCTGGCGGACATCGGGGAGAAAGAGAAGCTCTTTCTCTGTTTAGAGCTTGGTTTAGGCACTTGTATACCTACATATGCATGTTTACACACCTACTGGGTGTGGCAGACTCCCCGTCCTGGGGTAGAGTCTGCACAGAGACTCCGCTCTTTAAATTAAGTGTAAAACCGCTAGGGTCGGGTTGAGATATCAACCCCTTTCTAAAGAACAGAATGTAAGCAACCTAGGGTTGAGTGTTGTAGGCTGCCTCTCATTTGAGTCAGTGCATTGAAGCCCACGTTCCCCTGGGCTCTCATTCGAATGTTAGATAAGAAAATTTTGGTAAAACCCCCCTGTGAGTAGTTTTTATTCAGGCCTCCTCTCACTGAGAGTTGTGCTGTTGAGACTTCCACTCCTTTAGAGGTTCACGTTTAGGCCGATTTCTCACAGTTCCATCTTGGGCAGTTCTAGTAGCTTGTAGGCTCCTTTGAGCCTCACTATTTATACTAGACGTATTTCTCACAGTGAGATTCGTCTAGCTGCAGCCTTCGCTCTGTAGAGCTCCACTCAGGTAGTTTATGTAGGCTGTGTAGCTTTACTAACTGCCTCTAGTGTTGAAGCCTTACATGTGAGTGTCGTCAGGCCTCCTCTCATTTTAGAGAGTCTTTCTGCTGAAGCCTCCATTCTTAAGTGCTGCTGTTAGGTCCCCTCTCGCCTATGGCGTTTTGCTGTGGACCTTTGCTCTCACATGTCTTCCTTACAGTCTAGACTGAGAGCTGTTAGACCTTTTTCTCATTTGAGAAATCATCTAACTGCAGCCTTTGCTCTTGGGAGCTCCACTTAAGTAGTTCATGTTGGCTCTGTGAGCTTTACCAACTGCTTCTAGTGTTGAGCGTGGCTAAATATCCACTCCTGAGAGCTCTTTCCCTAAGGATTGAGCGTTGTCAGGCTGCCTCTCGTCTTCAGTCTTTTTGCTGAAGCCTCCGCTCTCCTTAAGCTCCGCTTCTAGTACATAGGTCTACTGTGAGCCTTGCTACCGTTATGAGACATTGTATGGTGGCCCTCGCTGAGCTTTGGGCCCCTTCTCATTTTCTGAGTTGGTCATAAAGCCTTGGTTTTTCCCAACTTTTGTCTCGGTAGCATAGTGTTTCAGGTCTCCTCTCGTTCTGAGAGTCGTTGTTTTGAGACCTTCACTGTCTAGAGCTCATTTTTAGACCCATTCTCACAGCTGGTAGGCCCTGTTGAGCCTCGCTAACTATCCTTGGTACTGTGCTAAGAGCCCCTCTGCCAAGGCTGAGTGTTGTTAGGCTTTTCTCTCTTTAGAGATTCATTTTCTTGAAGCCTCCACTCTACAGAGTCCTATATGTAGACTCTTAGGTGAGTTTGGTACTTCCTAAGCATTGAGTGTAGCCAGGTCTCCCCTCAGTGAGGGTTATCATCTTGAGACCTCCACTCTTGAGCTTCTCTACAAGTGAATAATAATGCCTCTTGTGAGCAACTGCTACCATCGTAAACATGGTTTCCCACACTAAAAGCCTGGGCACCTCCTCAAATCCACATTAGTGGTGAGTACTCACGTTAAGCTTTGAGCACTCCCTAAAACCCACATGAAGTGGTAAGTGCACACGCAAAGTCTTTGGGCACTTTCTGTAATCCACATGAGTGGTAAAGATTCCCCCCTGAAGGTTGGGTTCTTTTCCAAAATCCTATATGGTATGGGTTACGCAGTATCTCCATTCCCATTCTAGAGTTGGTTCTAAAAACCTCTGTTTTTTTCCCACTCCATTCTGGTAGCTTGGTGTATCAGGTCTCCTCTCTGTGAGAGTCGTTTGACCGTCACTCTTAGAGCTCACTTATTAGGCCCATTCTCACAGTCATGACAGCTGGTAGGCCCCTTCCTGGCCTCGCTAACTATCCTTGGTGGAGTGCTAATACTACCACTCACCAAGACTGAGTGTTGTCAGGCTTTCTCTCTTCAGAGATTCATTTTGCAGCCTCCACTCTGTAGAGCCCTGCTTTCAGCATGTGAGCTCTCCTGTGAGTCTTGTTACTTCCAAGCGTTGAGTATAGCCAGGTCTCCCCTCACTTAGAGGGTCATCATATTGAGACCTCCACCCTTAAGAGCTTCCCATAGGATGGAGCGTTGTCAGGCTTCCTCTCATTATAGAGAGTCTTCTGTGAAGCCTCCGTTCTCCAGAAGCTCTGCTTCCAGTAATTTCAAAGCGTGAGTGTAGCCAGGTCTCCCCTCACCAAGAGAGTTTATGTTTGAGACCTCCACTCTTACAGAGCTCCGAAGCTCCGCTACCAGGCTTTGCTGAAGCCTGGGATAATGATATGGTGATTCCCTCGCTATGCTCTGGGCACCTCCTCAAATCCACAATAGTGGTGAGTACTCACGTGAAGCTTTGAGCACTCCCTAAAACCCACATGAAGTGGTTAGTGCACACGCAAAGTCCCTGGCACTTTCTGAAATCCACATGAGTGGTAAAGATTCCCCCCTAAAGGTTGGGTTCTTTTCTAAAATCCTATATGGTATGGGTTACGCAGTATCTCCGTTCCCATTCTAGAGTTGGTTCTAAAAACCCCTGGGTTTTTCCAACTCCACTCCAGACAGCATTGTTCATAAGGATCGAGTGTCGCTAGGCTTCCTCTCATCTAGAGAGCCTTTTTTCTGAAGCCTCCATTCTCCTGAGAAACTCCACTTAGGTGGTTCTATTGCTTAGGCTCTGGGAGCCTCATGAATTACCTCCAGTGTCGAGTGTAGTTAGGTCATGGGACCTCCACTCTCAGAGTTTTCCCGCAAGCACAGAGTGTTGCCAGGCTTCCTCTCGTTTAGAGAGTCTTTCTGAAGCCTCCGCTCTTCAGAACCCCGTTTAGTATGAAGACTTAGTGGTAAGCTTCATTACTTTCTGTAGCGGTGAGTGTAGTCAGGTCTCCTCTCGCTTAGAGAATCAGACCTCCACTCTGAGGAGTTCCGTGCTTGGGTAGCCGAGCTAGCTATGACAGACGAAGCTCTGAGCAGACCTAGCAGGTCAGGCTCAGGCTCTGGCCCAAGCGATTCTTGCTGGAAGTAGGGGTGATGTTCCTTCTTGACTCATCATTCAGTCAGTTGATCACTTATCCCTCAGCATGGCAGCGTTAGTATATCGTTCCCAAAGTGTCCTGAAACCAGGACGCAGCGTAGAGTTCCCTCCGGAAGGGAACGTCTCAGGTTACGTATGTAACCCTGGTTCCCTGAGGACAGGGAACGAGACGCTGCGTCTCGTAGCCATGCTTCGAGCCCCACTTACGTCTCCGTCAGACAAAAAGATGGTTGATGTATTCACAAGCGCCCCTTTTATACTGGTAGGCGCCTTGTTAATGACGTCATAGGCTGGTGCCGGCCAATGTCAAGTTCATTGTCGTTGTTCTATAAGAGCTTCAGAGCCGGTAACGCTGAAGGCAGTTCCCAAAGTGTCCTGAAACCAGGACGCAGCGTCTCGTTCCCTGTCCTCAGGGAACCAGGGTTACATACGTAACCTGAGACGATTTTTGGCATAAAAATTGATAATTTTGACCCATACAATGTATTTTGGCTTCTGTGGTCCAGGGTCACATAGTTTCAGACTCTTGGACTAAAATATATCAAAACTTAATTTTTGATTAGTAATATGCATTGCTAAGAATTTCATTTGGACAACTTTAAGGCGATTTTCTCAATATTTAGATTTTTTTTAACTCTCAGATTCCAGATTTTCAAATAGTTGAATCTAAGATTTATTCTTTCAGAGAGCAGAGGAACACATTTTAAGATAAATACAATTATTAAGTATTATTTTATAAGTCCCAATACCTGAGCAAATAAATGACCATGCTGTTCTTCTTACTTAAGGATTCTTTGCTTTTGTGACAGTTTTGTACAACCATAAAAGCAGATTTTATATTGTCTGGTTATGCAACTCTGTGTCATTCTGGCAAATGTGGTAAATTAAAACAGCCTGAGTTCATTTGCATAGAGTCTTATTATCTAGTCCAAGAAACATCCTTGTGAGCACTTGTGTGTATGTGTGAATTTTATGTGCCGGTCAGGCTGCCCTACATCATGTTTACAACACTGTCGAATAGCAGAGCTTGTCGACCATAAAAGTCTGATTTACTTTTGCCCTGTGTTGCTTTTTACCGTTTAAACAGGAAAATATCACTGGCTATTCAAATAATCTTGTATTATTTCTATAGTTACATGTTGTTATTGATCTGCACTGTGTAGGAATGAAAACAGACTCTGAGGCTGCACTTTCTCAGCTTAATACTGTAAATCATTGTTAGATTATTTCTTTGAACACCATTGTCAGATTTAGTACAGCAGAGAGCAAGAAAAACAAAACTGATGCTGTTCAAAAATGATCACCTTCATTGCCCTTATCTGAGAGCAACCTAGTTTCCTGTGAGCAAACAGCCATGTGATGATTTCCCATCCTGATGTGAATATAAAGATGAAAACTGTGAAAGTCTGTGGCACGTTGGCCAGCACGTGTTCATGAGACATAAAGAGTCATTGTGCTTCTTTAAATCCATTTTGCGTCATGTCAAGATCCTATTCCCCTTACCTTCCTGTTTGTTCTTCAGTTTTAATACAATAAAAGGCAAAAAGCCAAAATCAGGACTATAGCAAAGTTCATTCTTTAAAGCACCTGCTGTGTCAAAGTGCACCTCAAACGTTAGCATGTTTCTAGCAGACTAAGCATGAAACTAAGGGGTCAAGGTTTGGCCCGATTAGGATGACAGCATTAGCCAGATGGCATTACTGCAAAGTCTATACACTACATTGTGTATATAATTTCATTCATTCATTTTGTATTTGTTTATTTAACGCATATACTGTATATGGGCCATTCTACAGAATTGGTGCAAACTGCTGTCCGACAACCGAAAAACACATTTAAAAAGCATTTTCAAATCTTAGATGAGTACTAAGATCCTTCTATTATCTATTAAAACCCGCAATAATATTTAAAATATCAGTAAGCTTTATATACAGTCAAGCCTGAAATTATTCATACCCTTGACCAATTCTGACTTAAAGTTACTTTTATTCAACCAGCAAGTTTTTTTTTTTTTTTTTTTTTTTTTGACTGGAAATAAAACAGGCTTCTCTCAGAAGATAATAAGACGATGTACAAGAGGCATTATTGTGGAAAAAACTATCACTCATCTTTTATTTACATTTGAACAAAAAGTGGCATGTCCAAAATTATTCATACCCTTCTCAATAATCAATAAAAAAGCCTTTATTGGCTATTACAGCAATCAAACGCCTCCTATAATTGCTGACCAGCTTTTTGCATGTCTCCACTGGTATTTTTGCCCATTCATCTTTAGCGATGAGCTCCAGCTCTTTCAGGTTGGAGGGTCTCCTTGCCATCACCCTGATCTTTAGCTCCCTCCACAGATTCTCAATTGGATTTAAGTCAGGACTCTGGCTGGGCCACTGCGAAATGTTAATGTTTTTGTCTGCTAACCATTTCTTCACCACTTTTGCTGTGTGTTTTGGGTCATTGTCATGCTGAAATGTCCACTGGTGCCCAAGGCCAATTTTCTCTGCAGATTGCCTGATGTTGTTGTTGAGAATTTTGATGTATTGCTCCTTTTTCATGGTGCCGTTTACTGTGATTAGGTTCCCTGGTCCACCGGCTGAAAAACACCCCCAAAACATTAGGTTCTCACCACCATGTTTGACAGTGGGGATGGTGTTCTTAGGGTTGAAGGCTTCCCTTTTTACGCCAAATGAAGGCTACATCATTGTGGCCAAACAATTCAATTTTTGTTTCATCTGACCATAAAACAGAAGACCAGAAGTCTTCTTATTTGTCCAGATGAGCATTTCCAAAGGCCAAGTGGGCGTGTGGTGTCCTCCTTGGTCTGCGTCCGTGGAACCCAGTGGAGTGCAGTGTCTGTTGGACTGTCTGCCTTGAGATGTTGCCACCAGCAGAGCCCAGGTTCATCAGAATGGCCTTGGTGGTGATCCTTGGATTCTTTTTTACCTCTCTCACTATCCTCCTGGCCAGCACAGGTGTCACTTTTGGCTTCTGACCACGTCCTCTGAGATTTTTCACAGTGCGTAACGTCTTGTATTTTTTAATAATACTTTGCACTGTAGCCACTGGATCTTCAAAACATTTAGATATGGACTACAGCTTGGACTATTTGGAATGGTATAGAACTTTGGATTTTCCCGTAGACTGTGACAATTTAAAAGGGTATGAATAATTTTGGACATGCCACTTTTTGTTTAAATGTAAATAAAAGCAGAGAAATATTTTTTTTATAATTTTTGGGAGCATATACAGTATATATTATTGTATATCATTGATTATAATATCATTTTCCATTCATTAATTCATCTTCAGAACACAAATTAAGATATTTTTAATGAAATCCGAGAGCTTTCTGGCCCTGCAAAGACAGTAACACAACTATCAGATTCTAAGCCTCAGAAGTCGGTGCCTTGTTTACAAGCAGAGGAATGCACAAACATGAATCAGAAGAGAAGAAATTGTTGAATAAAGTTGTTATTTTGGGGATTTTTGCGCACAAAAAGTATTTTCATAGCTTCATAACATTGTGCTTTCATGAAAATAGTCGCATAGACTATTTTATTGATGTCCTTACTACCTTTCTGGGCCTTAAACTTGTCAGTTGTGTTGCTGTCTATGCAGAGTCAGAAAGCTCTCGAATTTCATCAAAAATATTTTAATTTGTTTTCCAAAGATGAACGAAGGTCTAATGAAAGTATAGACTTACTTACATAAAACCAGCTACTTTCGAGTTTTTTTTTTAAAGTGTGCAGCTTTAAATATGGCACACTATCATCTCATAAGCGTGATGAAATAAACAAGTCACATTAAAGTGAGTCTTCACAGCGATTGTGCAAGATTTAGCTATCATATGCCTCTGTTTAGAACAATGATAGTCACAAATTTATTGGACAGTTTTAAAGATACAACAGCAGATTAATTATTCATCACTGGCTGGCTTTGTTGGCAGCCGTGCCAGCGAGTCTGTTTTAGAGGAGCCTTGAGCTCCTGGTCAGTTTGAAACAGTTGTAACCTCTACAATCCAGCATTTCATAACAACAAACGGGGTCACGTTGGCTTCCCGACCCTGACAGACAATTTGAAAGACACTGTATGCTGACCTGCATCAAAAGCTCAGCTGTTGCCTCCAGCAAGCGTGCAGAAAAACTGATGAGTAAATGAGTGCGAGAGCTTGCGGTTGTGTAACAGAGGTCAGAGACGATGACTCTTGAGGACATGAGCGTGAAACATGGGTGTTATGGATCTTAAAAATGCTTCATCAGGCTAATGAAGTGCACTTTGGCCTTTCCGAGCAAATAAATTGGGAAGGTTGCGAGCCGAACTAAGGACGGTTGGACTGGCATGGTCTGTCAATGCCCAGGGGTCTGGCTGAGCTTTCAGCGTTCAATATCCGGTCGTTCATTAGTGAAATGACCCCGAAGGCCCCGAAGTGAATTTCCTCACTGCCGCCGCACAAACTTATTTTGAGGATGCTTGTTTGTGTTTGTCGGACTAATGGGTAATGTAATATCAGGGTGTTGGCCTAGAGGCCAGGTAGCAGATCGTTTATTTCAGTATGAAATGGGGCTTGAACTAGAACCGCTGTTACAGCACCTAGCAAACGGGGGCAGAAACCCGAGTGTGTGGCGACTGATAAATTGTTTTTTCCGAAACCCCATTGACTTGAGGAGGAAGCTTAGTCAATGCATGCTTTCCGATGGGTTATTCATGAATGTGTGTGTGTGATGTCTGGACGATCGATAAAGATTGTGATGGATTAACTTTTAAACACGGATGAATTCCACTTTTTTGCTTGTGTCAGGGAAAAACAAGTAGCAGCTTGTCAACATATGTTTCTGTACACACGCACTTCAGTGAAGCCTCGCTGTTAATAGGAATTATACAACATGAGAGCATGTGTGGCCTGAGCTATAAAGCAGATATCATGATATGAGAGGAAGAGTTGTGAGAGGTTAAGTGGGGGAGGAAATACACCCGAATGAAATAGCAGACTGTAGACACATTACACAGAGAGAGCAGGTCGATCTTTCAAAGTGCTCGCATAACCTCTTAACTAAACAGATTGTAAGACTGTAAGATTATAAGCGAGACAGAGTGTGTGTAATGTTATTGCTCAGAGGATGCTCTTTTATCACTGAAGAGACTGAAGTTATGTTGCAACTTTGTTTCAAATAGAGATCATGATTCTAGGAAACCCGATTCCAAACAATTAGGATAAATAAAGTCAGAATTGTGAGATAAAAACTCGCGATTCTGACTTTTTTCCTCGCAAATGCGAGTTTGTATCTTGCAGTTCTTACCTTTTTTTACAGTTGCAAGTTTATATCTCGCAATTCTGACTTTTTACACAGAATTGTGAGATCTAAACTCACAGTTGTTATAAAGTCAGAATTCTGACTTTTTTCGGAGAATTGCATGATATAAACAATTGTGAGAAATAAAGTCAGAATTGCAAGATAAAAACTCGCAATTCAGACTTTTTTTTTTTTACACAAAACTGACTTTTTTTGTGAAATATAAACCGTCAATTGTGAGTTATAAAGTCCAATTTTTTGTGAAAAACTATGTTGTCAGAATTGCAAGTTTATATCTCACAATTCAGACTTTATAACTCGCAATTGTGAGTTTATATCTCACAATTCTGAAAAAAGTCAGAATTGCGAGATGTAAACTCACAATTTCGATAAAAAAGTCAAAATTGTGTAATAAAAATTACTTTTTTTTTAAGTGGCGGAAACGGCTTCCATATGATTCTCCCACCATTCTGAACTAAGCAAAATAATAACATGTAAATTACTAGAGGCTGTGACAAAATATTAATCGCTGCAGTCTATTCAAAAACGTTTAATTAATTTGAATGAATTATTTAAAAAATTTTGAAGAAATGATTTAGTGACTCTCATGAATACTTCACTTGTTTCAATACTAATGAATCAGCATTTTTGAACGAATCTCTTGAATGAATGATTCAATGACAAATACCTTTTTTAATAGTCATTTGTCAACACCTAGTGGCGAAACAGTAGCTGCGTTTCCATTACAGATTTGCGCAAAACGTTTGCGATGTTTTATAAATGTGGATCAAAAAACTTGTGAAATGACGCCATTTCCATTAACCGATGTTATGCGACTAAACGTAATTTTTTTCTCACACGATAAGTCATGGCGATAGATGTTGGTAGGTTTCCGTATGTTGCAGCCACCGCACTAGCCATTCATTTTAATTGTAGGAGACGTAGGCAACTCTCTTTACAGAAGCAGCGTGAAAAGCCGCTTCTGTGATGCTTTAAAAACAGAAACGAGTCTCTTCGCGCCTGGTATAAACACAAGCATTGACTAGAGTGGCCGCGATCAGTTCCACAGACTTGTGCAGTGTAAATAAGTCCAAGCTTTAAAGGCCAGGAAAGCCCCTGATTCAAGCATTGTGTAGTCAATGCTTGTGTTAGTGGCCACATATGAGGTGTTTTTTTTTTTTTTGAGGTTATAGCACATTAAAGAATGTGCAAGGTGTCCTGTAAATGGGAAAAGCCATTTCCATATTCCGTTTTCGAATTGCCTGAAAAACCACCTCAAGCGAGTGTAAAAACTTTTTTGCAATGTATGGGAGTTTACATGTTTTCGCATATTTTTAATTCACAATTTTAATTTGTGCAATTTGAAGGGAAATGGAAATGCAGCTACTGTAATCAACAAACGTTATTTGAAGCGGCAAATACTTTTAAAAGATGATTTGCTGTATTTTGATCACTACCACAGACATCAGTGTTTATATTACAGTAAAACTATAAATGGTTGAAAAGACTGTTTGTGTAGGTGTTTCATATCTAAACATAACTGCTCTCTTTATTATTTTATTTCCATTTTAATTTTAGTGTAAGTTTTAATAATTTTATTATGTGCTTGTTTCTATTTATCTTTAATTTATTTTTATTTTTTAAAGTAATTTTAGTCCTTCAATTGAAACTTATTTTCATCCGATTAGATGCCAAGGCAACATTTTTTAATCCAATATTGATATTTTGTTATATTTCAGCTTCTTTTCAATTAATGAAATTGGATTTTAACAATCTCATTTGGTGACTTTTCTTTCCTATGGGTGTGTGCATGTCCTTGACAGAAATAAGACATGTACCAGGCACCCCAGACAGACCCAGACTCACCCATGGCCTCATGGGAAATGTAGTAAAGTTGAGCTATGACTCTCCTGAGAGGACAGAGTGATCTGTCCAACAGCTGGGGTCCTGTCTGCTTATTTACTCTGTCTAGCTTTTGTTTTTCCAAAATGTGTTTGGGCATTTTTAATGCATGAAAGCCTTGTGTTACATAACAGAATATCAAAGAAAATCACATTTATAATAAAAAAAAAACTAGCACAAGCACACTTCCCAAGCAAAATATTTCCCACAAAGGTTTGTAATAGGTTTCAACAGTATAAAGCCTGTAAAAACTGTATAAGTGATCCAAAATCCCAAGGCCTCTAAATTATCAATATGAAACTTGATTTCCTTCTGTCGTTTGATTAATAAAAGTTCATTTTTAAACGTTTTCTGAAGGACCGTGTGAAACTAAGTAATGCTTGATGAAAATTCAGTGTAACATCACAGGAATAAATTACATTTTGAAGTATATTAAAATATAAAATCGATATTTTAAATTGCAATAACATTTTGGAATATTACTGTTTTTTCTGTATTTTTGATCAAATAAATGCACCCTCGATGAGCATAAGAAACTTTTGAACGGCAGTGTACTATTTTAAAAAATAAAAAAGACAAAACGACACTTTTTGATTGCCAGATTTTCAATGTGCTCACTAAATATTGGACCAGTTGGTTAAAAATGACATTCAGACTTTTTTAAGAGTGGCCTACATGCTCAAATATGTTTGGCACCAGTGTAAACGAAACTCTCTCAGAGTAGGCCGTGGTTCATCAGCTCAAAGCTTTCGGATTCTCAGAGCCAGGTGTTTGTGCATTCACACACATGCTCACACACTTTGCCTTTGTCTAAATCCTGCATCAGTTTCCTTTCTAAAGCAGTGGATGCATTAGTCTTCCGTCCACTCTTTCAGCGAGTGAGACGAGAAACCACAGCAGCACAAATCCTGCTTTGTGTTCTCCAGACTGAGGGCAGGTCAGCTGATTCAGATCTGTGAAGAGACTCCAGGAAGAAAGAAAGAGATGGTGGGAGGGGAGCGAGAGAAAGAGACACTCCTCAATGCATTTTACCTATATTTATGCTCGGCTCGCAGACGTTTTCAGGACTGGAGCTTTGCAGTGTTCTCAGATAAGGAGCTCTATTGTCTTGGCTATATTCTGCACATCCAGGAAACACTGAGCAGAAGGGAAGTGGAGCTTTAAAAAGAAACCTGCTGGATCAATTACCTTTTTTCCTTCTGGCACATGACTAAGCAAGGAGAGACAGACAAGGGCCAAATGAGTCAGCACTGTTTCTATATATTTCCTCCTCACATGTTCTGCTATGCTGTGTTGTCGTGCACATTTTTACCTGTCCTTTCTTTCAAAGGGAAGGCAGTGGCATAGACGCCAGGATTTGTTTGAATTATTGATGTAACATACTGTAGGTGAGCGTACGTGCAAGTTGTGTTATTGCATAATGCTGTGTCTGTTCATGCGGGCATACTTGACTAAGTAGGCCAGGAAGATCCATTAGTATGCTATGCAAATAAACATACTTCCTCACTTCCCTCCCGCGCTCCTTAAAATTATTTATACCCAGGATGGCCGTACCAAGTATGCTTTTCTTCACGTTTAATGAAAGTTCTCGGACAGACGCCAGGCTCGTTGTGGCTGATGAATCACGAGCGGCGTGTAGTTTGGAGAAAACAGCGATACCAAACTCCCACACCATTGGAAGTGACAGACTTTAAGGTCATCTCGCTGTACCACCGATCAAACACAGGAAATCTGTCGTACAAGACCCTTCAAAAAGGGCCATATTCTTGCAGAATTTATATATACGGTTGAGGTCAAAAGTTTACATACACCTTGCAGAAATGTTAATTGTTTGACCAAAATAAGAGGGATCATTCAAAATGCATGTTATTTTTTATTTAGTACTGACCTGAATAAGTCATTTCTATGGAAGCCCGTTTCCACCACTGAATAAAAAAATAAAAAAGGTCATTTTTTTTTCTCAAAACTGTGAGATAAACTTACAATTGCAAGTTATGAAGTCAGAATTGCAAGATATAAACTCACAATTCTGACTTTTTTTTTCCGCAATTGCGAGTTTGTATCTCGCAATTTTGACTATTTTTCTCACAATGGATATAAATGCAATGGACATAAAGTCCATTTCTGAGAAGAAAAAAAAACTGATATGTTCACAGAACTGCGAGTTTATATCTCACAATTCTGACTTTTTTCTCACAATTGCAAATTTATATCACACAATTCTGACTTTATTTCTGACTTATGTGATATAAACTCGCAATTGCGAGAAAAAAGTCAATTGTGAGATACAAAGTTGCAATTGCGAGTTATAAAGTCAGAATTGCAAGATGTAAACTTGCAATTCTGCAATTTTTCATCATTATTTCCAATAATGACTGTATGATTTTGAGATCACCGTCTTTTCACACTGAGGACAACTGAGGGACTCATATGCAACTATTACAGAAGGTTCAAACCCTCACTGATGCTTCTGAAGGAAACAATGCATTAAGAGGGTAAATGTAACTTATTTAGTCTTCTGGGAAACATGTAGCTTCTGTAGCTGCTTCTGAAGGGCAGTACCAAATGAAAAAAAATATGATATTTAGGCAAAATAAGAAAAATGTACACATTCTGTTCAAAAGTTTTCACCCCCGGCTCTTAATGCATCGTGTTTCCTTCTGGAGCATCAGTGAACATTTGAACCTTTTGTAATAGTTGCATATGAGTCCCTCAGTTGTCCTCAGTGTGATAAAATGGATCTCAACGTCATACAGTCATTGTTGGAAAGGGTTTAAATACAAAAAAAAGTTGAAAAACCAAAGAATTTGTGGAACCTAAAGGATTTTTCTGAAGAACAGCGAGCAGTGTAACTGTTCAGGACAAACAAAGGGACTCATGAACAACTATCACTAAGACAAAAAACAGCTGTGGATCATTCAGGTAACAACACAGTATTAAGAATCAAGTATACGTAAACTTTTGAACAGGGTTATTTTTATAAATTCAACTATTATTCTTTCTTGTGTCTTTTATGTGAAATATCTTATTCAGGTCAGTACTAAATAAAAAATAACATGCATTTTGTATGATTCCTCTTATTTTGGTCAAATAATTAACAATTTGCAGATTCTGCAAGGTGTATGTAAACTTTTGATCTTAACTGTATAACTGGTTAACATCTTTTCGCAAAAGGTAGTCATATGTTAATGTAAACGTGATGATTTCACAACCATGGCTTTTATTTTTGAATGACCCCATTTTTGCAGCTTAGTTTCCAAATGTTCTGTGCGGCCTGGGGATTAGCTTTACATTAGTACATCAAATGGGTTCATTTAAAAAAAAAAAAAGCAAGAAAAATCCTGCTTTCTATTAAATATCCACAGTTTATGGTCAATCAGAACTAAGGACTACATTCATAGCTCAAGCTTGTTCAAACCAGATGCAGAAAGGTGATATATATCTGCACATGTTGCACGTTTGAAGCGTGGAGCTGATCAGACACCTGCTTTTTCATGTCCAATTCATTTGACTAATTGAGCAATGCGACGCAAAAACCTCCATCGGCTCTTTTTATCTAACACGTTTTATGCTAATGACCTTTGGACTGGAGGGCTCAGAATAGATCTAACAGGGCCTTGATGAGAGACCCTCCTCCTCTCTTTCTATCTCTGTGTTAGTGGTGTATGAGTCATAGCCTGGCTGCTGGGGCTAACACACACCAGCACACGAGGGACACAAACACAGCCATGCAGAAACAAATGATTGACAGACGCATGCAGACAGTCCTCAGAGGAGGTTTGGTTTCGCTTTTGGCTTTCTAAACACAGAAAAACCACAAACACAAATCTGTCAACAATAAGTCATACAATGTAAATTGGACATAGCATGGATTTATAGACATGCTGCGATGTTCACAAAGTCCATCCAGAACATTGAACCACCTTTTTCTTTAATGCAGAAGTATGGGTGAAACTTTCAGTTCATTATCCATTATAGGGAAATAACGAGAAGAATAACAACGTGCAGTAAACGGTAAAACTGTTTGCACTACAAACCAGTGTGCTTATAATTAAGATAATACATTAAAATAACATGGTAAGACACACCAATTTACAATATCAACAGGGTGAAGATATCACACCAGTGAGGATATTGGCATACAGCCACCCACATTTACACATCAACATCTATTCATTGTTAGGCAAATCGGCCGCCTGCCAATAAATGCTGTTTATTTAAACCAGGAGCCCAACTCCTGTTGCAGAAAACATCCTTCCTTCCCCACCTTTCACTGACTTCTTTACACACTTGGGCTTCAGTCTTGCCTCAGTTTGGCGCCTAACAAGATGTTTCCCATCAGACCCAAATAAATTAAACTTGCTCTCATCACTAAAGTGAACTTTGGACCAGTTCTCTTCTCTTCACACAACATGTTCTTCAGCAAAGATGAGCTTAGTCTTTTGATTCTTTTTGCTGCTGAGATCCTGTCCTGGGACAGATCCTTACCCTGTTCAGCACTGAAGTGGCAAGCAATTCCAGCTGCAGTGTGTTGAACCGAGTTTTTACCTCTGCATTATCCTGTCTTCTCGTGCATTTGTCTTACATGGATGACCAGCCTTTTTGGGGGACTTGAATGAATTAGTGTCATTGTAAATCTGCAATGTTGGAGAAATCACAGATTTGGAATGACCAACTTCTCTTGCCATGGCTGAAAGGGTTGTCCCTTTGGCCTTCATCAGATCAACCTCCTGTCGCAGGGATTTAGTCACCTTAGAAAGGCCCAACATCTCAGAGAAAATTGGAAGAAATGGTGGCAGTAAAAAGGGTTTGTAATATAATTTAGGAAATTAGCACCAATAATGTGGAGGTATCTGTAAGTGTTCTCTAATTTTATTAAATACTGCCCTTCTACTCTTAATACGATAACTTCAAATAGGACTAAACAGTGACCTTGAAATTAGGGAAATTGTAGGTTGTTCTCTAATATTGATCTCCACTATATATATGCCATTGAAGCTTATCTTCATTTTAATTTATATATTTTTTAAAACATTTTTTACATTTTTGTATTGAAATGTGAATTACAGTTTCTGCAAAAGTATTCATACCCCTTCATTTTTGTCACATTTTGTTTTGTTGCAGCATTATGTTAAACTGCTTTAAATTAGTTTTCCCCCACATCGATTTACACTCCATACACCATAATAATGACAAAGCAAAAAAACAGATTTGCAAATTTTACAAATGTATTAAAAATAAAACACTGAAATAAGTACATTGCATAAGTATTCATTCATACCCTTAACTCAGTACATAGTTGAAGCACCTTTACAGCCTCAAGTCTTTTTGGGTATGATGTGACGAGCTTTGCACATCTGCATTTGGCAATTATCTGCCATTCTTTGCCTCACCTTTTCACCTCTCAAGCTCTGTCAGCTTGGATGGGGGCTGGCAGACATTTTCTAGAGTCCTAGTTGTTCCAGTCGTCTTCCATTATGGATAATGCTTCTGTGAACCTTCAATGCAGCAGATTTTTTTCTGAACTCTTCTCTAGATCATTGCCTTAACGCAAGTCTGTCACTGAGCTCTACAGGCAGTTATCTTGAGCTCAGGACTTGGTTTTTGCTCTGATATGCATTTTCAGCTGTTAGACCTTTTCTGAGAGGTGTGTGCCTTTCTAAAACATACTCATTCAAATGATTTTGCCACAGTTTAACTCCACTCGAAGTGTAGTAACATCTAGAAGCAATATGAATTTCGAGTGTCCCAGAAAAGGGTATGAATACTTATGCAACGGGATCTTTTCAGTTTTTTATTTTTAAAGAATTTGCACAAATGTTAAAAACCTATTTTTTGCTTTGCCATTATGGAGTAGGGAGTGTAGATTGATGTGGGAAAAAAGTAATTTAAAGTAGTTTAACATAAGGCAGCAACATAACAAAATGTGGAAAAAAAATGAAGGGGTGTGAATAATTTTGCAAGGCACTGTAGATAAAAAAAAAAAGTTATTTAAATGTTTGTTTATATATTATTATTATTATTATTATTATTATTATCATTATTATTGTTATTATTATTAAATTAATACATTTTAATATAATATACCTGGATATAAATTATAATTTAAAAGTATAATTACTTTTGGTCCATGGCCCTCAATCTTCATATTAAAAGGTTTGCAAACCTCTGTTTGTAAAAGTTGTATTTAAATTGTAATATTCCACAATATTTCTGTTTCTACTGTTTTTTGTACTATATTTACATACTGCCTTGGTGAGCATAAGAGACTTCTTTCAAAAACATAAAAAAAATCATATTTATCCACAACTTTTGAACAGAATAGTACACTACCATGATTTGTAATGTAAAGATGTCTCTTCTGCTTACCAAGCCTGCATTTATTTGATACAAATACAGAAAAAATAATACAATTCTGAAATATTTTCACTATTTAAAATACATGTTTTATATTTGAATATATTTTAAAATGTAATTTATTCCTGGGATTTCAAAGCTGAATTTTTAGCAGCATTACTTCAGTCACATGATCCTTTAGAAATTATTCTAATATTCTGATTTGATTTTCAGAAAACATTTATTATTATTATTATTATTATTATTATTATTATTATTATTATTATTATTATTATTATTATATTGAAAACAGCTGAGTATAATTTTTCAAGTTTCTTTGATTAATAGAAGGTTCAGAAGAACAGCATTTATCTGAAACAGAAATCTTTTGTAACATTAAATGTTTTTACAATTACTTTTGATAAATTTAAAGATCCTTGCTAAATAAAAGTAATATTTTTTATAATTTATTTTCCCTCCCAAAAATTATACTGACATTTGAATGATATAGTGTATAATGTTACAAATGCTTTTTATTTCGGATAAATTCTGATCTGTGGATCTTTCTATTCATCAAAGAATCCTGAAAAAATGTAACTGTTTTAAATATTGATAATAATATAAAATATTACTTGAACAGCAAATCAGCATATTACAATGATTTCTGAAGGATCATGTGACACTGAAGACTGGAGTAATGATGATGATAATTCAGCTTTGATCACAGAAATAAATTACATTTTAAAATATATTTACTTAAAAATATTTCACAATATTACTGCTTTTGCAATATTTTGGATCAAATAAATGCAGGTTTGGTAAGCAGAAGAGACTTCTTTAATAAAAATTAAAAATCTTACTGTTCAAAAACTTTTAGTGTATACAGTATATTTCTAATCATATACTGTATCAGATTGGACAACATAAAAAAGCATGTCACATCATATTATATTATATTGTAGTGTATTATGTTTCATATATAGTGGCGTATCATATATCACAGACTATATCATATCTTATACACATTTTGTAGTACATCATATATCATATTATATAAAAAAGTAAATCAATGGCTAAAATAAGGTTGTTTTGCTGGAAGTAACAGTCCTACCACACAACTGCTGATTTCTAACCCAATTTTTTTTAGCTCATTTCCACTGGGTCAGACAATGCTGTTTGTCTATTAATCGATTTCAATGCGTGTCAACAGAGATATACTTGTCTGCGTACTGAGGTCGCTTCTTTCCTTCAGAGATTACATTTGTTCAGAAAATGTCAATGTTTGTGTTTTGATATGGAAATCTGGTTTTGGGAAGTGTTTTACATGCAAGGCTTTTACATGCGTCTGATAATCCCCCCCTTTGACTCACCACTTTGCGTGATTTCCCTTCGGCTAGTGGGATTAGGGACTTGAGGATTGTCTTCGCATGATTGAATGGAATCTCTGGGATCAGGAAGAAATGCACATCTGGGTCATGCACTTCCAGGTCAAAGAGCCTAAAACGTTTACACACACGTACAGAGATAAAAAAGAGACATGATGAATCGAGGCAATGCTAGCGACGTTCTGAGTCTTATGCTTATATGATATTCATCTCTGCAAACATTGCTTTGTCTGCTTCAGGGTGCTTGTCACATTCATATTTTGGTGTAGTTATGTTATACAGAAACAGAAACAGGGTAAGCAAAAGAAAAAAGGCAGAGGAAACCGGGTAGAGCTTTTTTAAAAAGAGGACTAAGCTTGTACTTTTTTATAAGGAATGAAAAGTAAAAAAAAAAAACATTTATGCTCATAAATCTTTACACATTTCACATAAAAGACATTTACAAAAAATAATAGTTGAATTTATAAAAATCACCCTGTTCAAAAGTTTACATACGCTTGATTCTTAATTCTGTGTTGTTACCTGAATGATCCACAGCTCATTTTTTGTTTAGTGATAGTTGTTCACGAGTCCCTTGTTTCTCCTGAACAGTTAAACTGCCTGCTGTTCTTCAGAAAAATCCTTCAGGTCCCACAAATTCTTTGTTTTTTCAGCATTTTTGTGTATTTGAGCCCTTTCCAACAATGACTTTGTTTTTGAGATCCATCTTTTCACATTGAGGACAACTTAGGTACTCAGTTTATTACAGAACTATTACAGAAGGTTCAAACACTCACTGATGCTCCAGAAGGAAACACAATGTATTAAGAGCCCAGGGGGTGAAAACTTTTTGAATTTGAAAGGTAAATTTAACTTTTTTTTGTCTTCTGGGAAACATGTAAGTATCTTCTGTAGCTTCTAAAGGGCAGTAATAAATGAAAATATATATATATATATTTAGGCAAAACAAGAAAAATGTACACATCTTCATTCTGTTCAAAAGTTTACACCCCTGGCTCTTTATACATCATGTTTTCTTTTGAAGCATCAGTGAGCTTTTGAACCTCAGTTGTCCTTAGTGTGAAAAGATGGATCTCAAAATCATACAGTCATTGTTGAATAGGATTCAAATACACAAAAATGCTGAAAAAAACCAAAGAATTTGTGGAATTTTCAGATTTTTCTTAATGTGTCATTTCTCTTGTGGACTATATGTAAATGTCTTTTATGTGAAATATCTTAATCAGGTCAGTACTATATAAAAAATAACATGCATTTTGTATGATCCCTCTTATTTTGGTAAAATGATTTACATTTTGCAGATTCTGCAAGGTGTATGTAAACTTTTGACCTCAACTGTATGTACTTGTCAACATGAACCACAATTTTACTTCCATAAGAAATGGAAGAACGAGAATTGATTTTATCAGAAAAGTAAAAAGTGTGAGTGAGAGTGTTCTTTTTTACCAGAATGAATCGTGAATGTGAGTTTGCAGAGGATGCAAATGTTGTCCCAGGAATCAGGCCATGTTTATTTGAGCCTCCACCTGCTGGGAACAGAGATAGAGACCAAGACATTGAGGCTTAAAGTCAAGTTCACCCTCCAGAGCATCCCCAAAAGATAACACTTCATTTTCTAATCGATGCTGTAATTGTCATTACAATAACTAGCATTACATTACTGTTCATTCATATTATAACTCAGCTCTCTTTAATGCTTAATTCTGATTGGTCAGTCACAGCATTTAGTGATCAGATACTTGACTATTCTGGGTAACTAAAACCGATGCAGAGTAAAAAAAGACCTCAAAAACATTACAAGAATCCAGCGTTATTATGGGTTATGGACTCTTAATTTGTCCAAAAGCGATGGTTTAAAAAGATAGTACAGTCATGGCCAAAAGTTTTGAGAATGACACAAATATTAGTTTTCACAAAGTTTGCTGCTAAACTGCTTTTAGATCTTTGTTTCAGTTGTTTCTGTGATGTACTGAAATATAATTACAAGCACTTCATACGTTTCAAAGGCTTTTATCGACAATTACATGACATTTATGCAAAGAGTCAGTATTTGCAGTGTTGGCCCTTCTTTTTCAGGACCTCTGCAATTCGACTGGGCATGCTCTCAATCAACTTCTGGGCCAAATCCTGACTGATAGCAACCCATTCTTTCATAATCACTTCTTGGAGTTTGTCAGAATTAGTGGGTTTTTATTTGTCCACCCGCCTCTTGAGGATTGACCACAAGTTCTCAATGGGATTAAGATCTGGGGAGTTTCCAGGCCATGGACCCACAATTTCAACGTTTTGGTCCCCAAGCCACTTAGTTATCACTTTTGCCTTATGGCACGGTGCTCCATCGTGCTGGAAAATGCATTGTTCTTCACCAAACTGTTGTTGGATTGTTGGAAGAAGTTGCTGTTGGCAAAATTGTGAGTGAGCCCACTCCCTTGGATGAGAAGCAACTCCACACATGAATGGTCTCAGGATGCTTTACTGTTGGCATGACACAGGACTGATGGTAGCGCTCACCTTTTCTTCTCCAGACAAGCCTTTTTCCAGATGCCCCAAACAATCGGAAAGAGGCTTCATCGGAGAATATGACTTTGCCCCAGTCCTCAGCAGTCCATTCGCCATAATTATTGCAGAAGATAAATCTGTCCCTGATGTTTTTTTTGGAGAGAAGTGGCTTCTTTGCTGCCCTTCTTGACACCAGGCCATCTTCCAAAAGTCTTGGCCTCACTGTGCGTGCAGATGCGCTCACACCTGCCTGCTGCCATTCCTGAGCAAGCTCTGCACTGGTGGCACTCCGACCCCGCAGCTGAATCCTCTTTAGGAGACGATCCTGGCGCTTGCTGGACTTTCTTGGACGCCCTGAAGCCTTCTTAACAATGCAGTGGAAAGTTTTTTTTGGGATTAAGTTAATTTTCATGGCAAAGAAGGACTATGCAATTCATCTGATCACTCTTCATAACATTCTGGAGTATATGCAAATTGCTATTATAAAAACTTAAGCAGCAACTTTTCCAATTTCCAATATTTATGTAATTCTCAAAACTTTTGGCCACCACTGTACACTCAAAAATGAAAATTCTGTCAATTACTCACCCTCATGTCGTTCCAAAGTTGTAAGACCTTCATCTTTAGAACACAAATTAAGATATTTTTGATAAAATCCGAGAGCTTTCTGACCCTGCATAAACAGCAACGCAACTGACACGTTCTAGGCCCAGAAAGGTAGTAATGACATTGTTAAAATCGTCCATGTGACAATAATGGTTCAACCGTAATGTTATAAAGCTATGTAAATATTTTCAAGCACAAAGAAAACAAAAGTAACCAGTTTATTCGACAATATCTTCTCTTCCCTGTCAGTCTTTGACAAGGCCAGTAAGGTCTTACGGGTTTGGAATGACATTAGGGTGAGTAAATAATAACAGAATTTTAATTTTGGGGTGAACTAACCCTATAAAGTTAAATACCTTGTCGAGTTTGTTTCTTACAAATACGCAGCTTTTCACTTCACTAGACATAAACTGATCGACTGGAGTCATGTGGATTATTGTGATGTTTTTATCAGCTGTTTGGACTCTCATTCTGACGGCACCCATTCACAGCAAATCCATTTGGTGAGCAAGTGATTAAATACCAAATTTCTCCGAATCTGTTCCAATGAAGAAACATTTTCATTGTGGGGTCAACTATTCTAAGAAAGTAACCTGTGTCAGTTTTAATTTCGTCTTGACTTTAAGAGGCATGTTTCTCTTTGTAGTAGCACGGGTTGTCATAGAGACACCGTGATTCTGCTGGTATTGATCAAAGCGGAACAAAATGCCCTTGCCCCATTAGTGCTTATTTACACAGCTAATGAGCACTTTTCCTCTTTTAACCTCAATAACACACCATATCTCCTCCAGCCTGGGCTTTTGTTCTCAGATTAATACATCCGATATATCTCTTCAACAGCACGAGAGTTATGGGCCACTTCTCGTGTCATGAACTCCGTGAGAGGGCTCTAATTTTAAGGTAATTACCTCTCGCTTTTGGTTTTGGCTCAGGCAGGTAATTGGACTGAGGTATCTGAACCCGAGTCCTGCTGTTCTGGTTTATAAAAAATAGTCTTTTTAGATAAAGAGTTCTCTCTTTCAGCGCTCCATCAAAGGTTGAACATCAAAACACTCAAGGTTGGAGGAAGCTGGTTTTGAAATATGTGTAGTACTTATATGTATAGCTGATATATGGAAAAGAGTTATTCAAACAGCAAATGTTATAAAATGAAAAGTAAGCTTTTTACTGTCATTCAAATACTGTCATACTTAAAAACCAACATTTAAAGACTTTCAAGTATATGCACAAAGAGGAATTAAAGAAGTCTGTGTAAGGAACAGAAGTTCAGAATCAATATGCAGCTCTTTAAAGAACTTCACAACTACCTGATTTGTTCCTTTAAAAGGAGTCCTGTAATGAGAAGTCGTTTGAGTTCAGTGTGTAACACTTAAAGAGCTCAACACTTCCTCCACAGTCCAAAAAGATTGAAAATAAGCTGCAAAAATGCTTCAATAACATGACCACCCATAATTACATGTCAATGGTGCCTTTTTGGAACATAAGAAGCCACATTTTTGCAGATTTACGCTTATAGCTTTAGGTGAAGCACTGACAAAATGAAGGAGGTTTTAGCAAACATTTTGCATTCAAAGCAGGTAAAAAAAAAGCAGCTGCAAACAAAATATTAGCGAAAAATCAAAGTAATAGCAAGTACCTGTTAAATAGGTTTAAATATGTTTTCTTACTCTGCTGATGACTATTTGTGAGGTTTTTGAGGAAAATATTCCAGGATTTTTCTCCATATAGTGGACTTCTGGGGGGGCCAATGGGTTGAAGGTCCAAAATGCCGTTTCAATGCAGCTTCAAAGGGCTCTACACTATCCCAGAGGAGCATTTGTGGTTAAAAAGTATATAAATTCAACTTTTTTTAGAAATTGGCAGATCGTTTCACTAGATACACTGTGAAAAAAATCTGTAAAATTTACGGTAAAAAATACGGTAGCAACGTTTTACATTTTAAGATTTTCACATAAATTTACAGGTAAATACCGTAATTTCATACTAAAAACCGTAACTCATATAATGGTAATGTACCAACTTTTTGAAGCACTGAAATCTGTTTTGTAATACAATTATAACCACCAAAAGCAGGTGGTGATGACAACTACATCACATGAACCAAAGCCCATCACAAGAAGATTTTAAATAATAAATTATATAGAAGGTGCACAGTGTCATTCACACAAACATTAAACACCATCATGGTAACACACATAAAACTGAAATAATGCAAAGAACATTAATTTAACAACATTAGATGTAACATACAACCCTAATGTACAAAACTGCCAAGAAAAAACTAAGAAGAAAAAGTTATTTTAACAAAAAAACATCAAATAAAGAAAAATGAAACACAGGGAATTCTGGGAATGTCAATTTACGGTTATTCACTGTAAATTTTACGTTCTTTTTCCACTTCCAAAAATGTTAAAAATGGTATACTACCATAAAACTACATGCACAGTTTTTCACCGTATATAGAAGGGGAACTTACCGTTAACCATTTCACAGATTTTTACCGTAGCATTTTTTTACCGTTAAATTCACTGTCATTTTTTACAGTGAAGACCCTTATTCCTCGGTTTGGATCGTGTAGAGCTCTTTGAATCTGCAGTGAAACTGCAACCCGCTGATCCCCATTGAAGTCCACTATATGGAGAAAAATCCTGGAATGTTTTCCTTCAGGGTTTGTACAAGGTGCTTGCAAAGTGCTTGAAGTACTTGAATTTGACTTTTTGAAATTTAAGACCTGGAAACCCTTAAAAAAAAATAACAATATCCCTAAAGAGGTACTTGAAAAGTTCTTGAATTATTGAAAGCCAATGTATCTATGATTAATTTTTTCAGAAAGCAAAATTCACGCAATTTAAAAAACATATTTTTTTCGATTATTTCAGTTAATGTCATAGCAGTACTGACAATTCTCTGAGAAAATGGTAAAACGCTTTTCTCAGAGCTTTTGAAGATGCAAAAAGAGGAACAGATGAACCAAATCAATTGAATCATTTATGCTGGAACCACTTCAGTTGATTCAAACTCGTGACTTTGATCATACATTTCAAGGGATTCACTAGAAAAATCTAATTAAAAGAGCCATTCATTTTGAAATTTCGACATGATTTTAAAAAGCAAGTAGTGATGGGTGAAACAAAGCTTTTCAAAACTGAGTTTAACCAATGCGTTGCAAAATGATTTCGAAGCATCATTTGCTTCAGATTGGGACTTAAAATTGTGTATCGCAAAATAATTTGTTTCAGATCTGGACTTTAGATCACGTATTACTTATCATTTCATTTGGATCGAGACTTCAGAGCGGGTTAACGAATCATTTTATTTAGAACGGAACTTCACGTGATTTAGATTGGGAATTCAAATTGCGTATCGTGAATAATTTGATTTAGATCGGGACTTCAAATCATGTATCGTGAATCATTTGACTTAAAATGGAACTTTGCGTATCATGAATCATTTGATTTAGATCATTTTGTGAATCATTTTGCGAACTGAATGATTCAAATTAAATGATTTTCCGATACGCAATTTGAAGTACTGATCTAAATCAAATGATCCGCATTCAGTATTCGGATCAGGACTTTGGAGCGTGGATCTTGAATCATTTGATTTCAATTCGGAACTTTGGAGCGTGGAGCACAAATAATTTGATTCAGTTTGGGACTCCGGAGTGCATATGGCAGAGCGGTTTCACAAATCTTTTTTTATGATTTTTTTTTTCTTAAACAGTAGAAAACATCAAACAATTAAGGCAGTACAGTTTAAAAAAAAACATAAAAAAGCAAAATGAACCATGGTTTTACTATAGTAAAAGTGTAGTATACTTTAGTAGTAATACTTTTTGCACGTGCTTCACTTTGTTTTTGCCATTTTGTTTTATTAGTAAATTTATATTATTAGTATATTTTTTCATTGAATAGAATAGAATAGAATAGAATAGAATAGAATAATTATTTTTTTAGAATTTGAAAGACAAGACCTTGTAAAGTGAGATCTCTGATTAAAAAAATAGTGCTTGAAAATCTTGGATGACATGGGGATGAGTAAATTATCTGGAAATGTTTTAATTCTGGAAGTGGATAGAGGACTTAAAAATGTCTTAATGATAAATGTATTACAAACACACAGCTTTTCGCTTCATTTATTCGCTTCTCATTATTGGATGGTCAATTTTTTAAGTTTAGAGAGGGTGGAAAATGAAAAATTATACAGGTAAGTAAAACATTATAATTAGACTTTAGTACAAAAAAAATGAAACCTTTAAGATGGCCAGTTAAAAAAGGTGTATGGATGAATTTGCTGGAGGGAAGTGTGTTTGTGGAAAGGAAAGACATAAAAGGGGAAATGTTGATATAGACGGGAATCTCCCATCTTTACTAAAACTAAACCTTTCTAAAACTAAATCTGTAATAGATTCTGCACTTAATAAGAAACCATCTGCGCTGGTCCACCACATGCCAACTGGCTTTTATGAGCAAAACAAAAGAGATTCAATGTCATCTCTGACGTTTGTGGGTATCTCCGGTACAGAGAGAGTTTTTGATGTTGCTCTGATGCAGTTTAGTGTGGAACAGTTGGAGCCTCAGGACTGCAAACAGTCCTACAGCAGAGCATTGATCCAGCTCTGTTTCCTCTCAAAAGCTCACGCTCCAGGCACTCATGCCCCCGACTGGGGACACAGTCTTGTCTTTTTGTCTAATATGACATAAAATGGGTGTATTTGGAGTTCAGTGCTAGTGTGCATATATATGTGAGAGTATGTGTCTCAAAGAGAGAAAGATTGCTGGTTTGTTTGGACCACATTTGCACAAGCGGGAATGAGCTTAAAACCATCAATGGCCATGTGAGGGGTATGGGCTCTTTAACATCTTAATTGTTTCTGCTAGACAGACTGCATGAAAATCAAATAGAGGTTTCCACCTGAGAACAAGATCCCTGCTTTAGTTTTGAAAGAGATCTCAACAGTGTCTTATGTGCTTGGAATTGCCAAAAAACTAAATTTGGCTATTTGTTTGGCTTCAGGCTGTTTATATGTGACCCTGGACCACAAAACTAGTCATATAAGGGTCAGTTTTTTGAAATTGAGATTCATGCATTATCTGAAAGTTGAATAAATAAGCTTTCTAATAAAGCATTGATGTATGGTTTGTTAGGATAGGACAATCTGGAATCTGAGGGTGCAAAAAAATCAAAATATAAGTTGTCCAAATGAAGTTCTTAGCGATACATATTACTAATCAAAAATTAAGTTTTGATATATTTACGGTAGGAAATTTACAAAATATCTTCATGGAACATGCTCTTTACTTAATATCCTAATGATTTTTGGCATCAAATAAAAAATGATCATTTTGACCCATACAATGTATTTTCCCATATGTGTATGTGTTGTATGGCACAGTAAATGTGTTTTGTTTTGTTTTGACCTTTGACTCAAACTGTGAGAACTGTACCAAACTGTACCAGCAGGTGATGGAGATAAATATAGCAGCACTTTTTGAACTCTATTTATATGTGCTCTTAAAATGAAGTGACCTGGAGTGGACTGTAATGTATTTTATTGTGTTACAGCACTCTCTGCTGCTCAGTCTAGGGAATTCATTTTTATTTCCAGGACAAGAGAAAAGGGCTGCTCTACTAGGAATGAGCACTGTGTTTCTGTTTTGTTTTTGTTTGTTGTTTTGTACATGGTAATGCCATGGGTTTTAAAATAGGTACCATGGTAATACCATTGTTTTGTACATGCAGATAGTAGTGCTATAGTATTCTTTGAAGTGCCTAACCGTAGTATTTAAATACCATACCATGCAATATGAATATTAAATAAATAAAACCATAAGTACCATGGCAATACAATCCGCAGCCATTACTGTACCATGGTATCTCCACAACATTGCTGTGTGGAGATCAAACCAGCAGATGGTGCTGTGACATTATATCATCAACCAAGAGCGTTCTGAGAATACATTATCTGGCTAAAAAAATTCCCAAAATAGGTAACAAAATAAGTCATTCATTTTGCTTTTACATACAGTTGAAGTCAAAAGCGTACATACACCTTGCAGAATCTGCAAAATGTTAATTATTTGACCGAAATAATATAAATCATACAAAATGCATGTTATTTTTTTATTTAGTACTGACCTGAATAAGATATTTCACATAAAAGGTCTTTACATATAGTCCACCAGAGAAATATAATAGTTGAATTTATAAAAATGACCCCGTTCAAAAGTTTACATACGCTTGATTCTTAATACTGTGTTGTTACCTGAATGATCCACAGCTGTTTTTTTATTTTTTAGTGATAGTTGTTCACGAGTCCCTTGTTTGTCCTGAACAGTTAAACAAATTCTTTCGTTTTTTGGGACTTATAACTGAGGGACTCATATGCAACTATTACATAAGGTTCAAACACTCAGTGATGCTTCATAAGGAATTTGAGGATCAGGGTAAATTTATCTTATTTTATCTTCTGGTAAACATTTAAGTATCTTCTGTAGCTTCTGAAGGCCAGTACTAAATAAAAAATATGATATTTAGGCAAAATAAGAAAAAACACATTCATTCTGTTCAAAAGTTTACACCCCCGGTTTAATGCATCCTTCTGGAGAATAAGCGAGCATTTGAACCTTCTGTAATAGTTGCTTATGAGTCCCTCAGTTGTCCTCAGTGTGAAAAGATAGATCTCAAAATCATATAGTCATTGCTGGAAGGGGTTCAAAAATACACAAAAGTGCTAAAAAAAAAACAAAGAATTTGTGGGACCTGAAGGATTTTTTTTCTGAAGAACAGTGGGCAGTTTAACTGTTCAGGACAAACAAGGGACACACAACTATTAAAGATAAAAATAATAATAATAAAAAAACAGCTGTGGATCAATCATGTTTCAATATTAAGAATCAAGTGTATGTAAACTTTTAAACGGGGTCATTTTCATAAATTCAACTATTATTTTTTATTGTGCAATATCTCATTCAGGTTAGTACTAAATATAAAATTACATGCATTTTGTATGATCCCTCTTATTTTGGTAAGATAATTAACATTTTGCAGATTCTGCAAGGTGTATGTAAACTTTTGACTTCAACTGTATTTTGCTAAAGCATGGCAAAATTTCATATTTGAATTTCAGTCAACCATTTTAAATAAACCATGTGCCCATTTTATTATCTACTAGGCAAAAAGCAGACAGATCGCTTAAAAAATAATTCACAACTGTTCATGGCAGGGTGAGTTTATGGGTTGAATTATCTATATGATGAAAGTAAATTAGATTGTACAATGGGAATTCATTTACATGCAAAATATGGTTTGAAATAGGCTTAAATCTCTCTCACGCTCAGGTCTGTCTCAGTATAAATGACAGGATTGTGTCTCTGACTGCCACATGGCCATCACCATATGTTACCGGCCCATCCTATCAGCCAGACTCGCTGTAGCGTGCAAAGCCTGCTTTCTCTGGAGCACCTGTATCCTCCTCATGCTCTGCTGTCACAAGCAGCTCAATGTCTCTCACAACTGATAAATTACACACAGTCTGTGTGTGATCAAAACCATGCAGCATACACTGAGCAGATTACTGGGTCAATGTATTGATGTGACCTTCAGAGAAATCAATAATAGCCTCGCTGAATTACTTGAAACATGCTCTGTAAAGAAACTATTATTATTATTATTATTATTATTTACACAGACATAAAATTTATTACAATTCTATATATGAGAAAAATGCATGTGACAACCTGGGTTAAATTTGGCTTAAATTCTACACTGTTTAAAATATTTCTTTCATCTTTTTTTCTATAATAATAATGATAATAATAAAATTAATAATATTGAATTAAGGAATTATTATTATTATTATTATTATTATTATTATTATTATTATTATTATTATTATTATTTACACACACACATATATAAAAAACAGTAAAAATTGTTTAAAAAACAAATAAACAAACTGTAAATATATATATTTAGGCATGTGACAACCTACCCCAACCTGACATATGGTTACATTTAGGTTAAAATCTACACTGTAAAAAAATATATTTTTTTTGATATTGCAATTTAAACAAATATTACTGGAGTTTGTTTTACAGAGAAAAAAAATATATTATTATTATTTACACACACACATTTACATATAAAACTGTAAAAAAAAAAAGAAGTAAAAATTGTAAAAAAAAAATAAAAATAAATAAATAAATAAATTTAAAAAACTGTACACAAACTATAAAACAAACTTAAAAAAGATCTTGTTGGTATAGAGCAGAGATGCTGAGTAATGGTGCAAAAAAATGGTACAAAAAATGTAAAAATATATTTTCAGAAATTAAAGAAAGAAATTAAAAATAAAAAAAAATTAAATTAAAAAATGTAAAATTATATTTAAAAAAAATGTGCACAAACTGTAAAACAGAAAAATAAAAATGTATCTTGTTGGTATATAGATGCTAGGTGATGGTGCAAAAAAATAAAAAAACAAAAAATGTAAAAATATATTTTAAGAAATTAAAGGTTTAGGTTCAAATGTACACTGTAAAAACAATATATATTTTTCGATTTAGCAATTTAAACAGATATTACTGGAGTATGCTTTACAAAAGCTACTAGTTTTTCTGCTTCAAAATTGTACATTTAATTTACTTGCGTTCTAATTAAAGTATTTGTCAAATTTTGTCAAAACACACAGAAGAGATGATTCTTACTTTGAACAAGATCTTTCACAGAATTTTACTATAATTCATTTCATAAATCCATAGAATCTCTGTCATAAATATAATTTTTTGTCAAACCACAACCCCACTGAGTCCAATTTCTTGTGTGATTCACTTCGGTCAGTGTTTTCTCCACATATAATGGCTCTGTCATCACACTATCAGACGCAAACCCTAGATCTGTGCCAGAGTGCAGGGACAGTAAAGAAGTCTACAGTCCTAAAGCGCCCCTGGGTACAGAAGCGTGAAAGGGGGGAAGGGGACGTGAATACGTGAGAGTGAGAGATTTGAAGACCAAGAGAGAGAGAGGACAGAGTGATTGAAGAAGACAGGCAGAGAAAAAGTGGGAAAACAGAGCGGGTGGCCCATGTCGGGCTCTCCGTGGACAGCTTGGCATCCCCGCGGGGGAAGACTGCTGCAGCCTGCCTGCGATCAGTCGTGGCAGCTGCTCGGCCAAATGGGATTGTCCTGCAGATTAAGGGTCTGTGTTGGGGCAGAGAAGAAGGGAGGGGCCCGGAAGGGAGGGGAGGGGCTCCGGCTGTGTAAAAAACCTGCCGGTAACTCTAGTGGGGCTTGTTAGGGCTCTGGCAGAGCACGCTTGTTGAGACAGACTCAAGAGATCTAAACCCCTGTTCTCTCCCAGTCTCTATTAAAATATTCATCATTGGAGTAGAGTTATTCCAGTCATGCCAGACAGAAAACCCTGGAGACTGACTGCCAACATGAAGAGCTATGCTTTTTATACCGTAATTGGCTGACCGAAAAATAGATCCTGTTGGTATAGAGCGGAGAGACGCCGCGTGATGGTGCAGCCATTGTAGATAATTACTACAGGCCACAATTAAATGATTACACATAATTACTATTATGGCGCAAATTTGGACATCATTCAGACAGGAAAGAAAAAAAATCTGACCTATAAGCCTAGTTTACGCTCTTATCTCAGCTCAAGGCTATTTTTCACTATTATTTTTTATTTCTTTTTTCCAGCGGCGCAGATTTGTAATGGTCACTGTGGACCAATTACAAGTCTAGATGACAATAAAAAAGAGACAAGAGCAGTTTCCAGGTCTGCACTAAATGAGTCACTTGGATGGTTGTATCTCCTTGTAGTTTAAAAAAAACAGTGCATCAAATAGTCTCGACTAATCCTTAATGTGATTAGCGAAATCATATTACTCTACATATACTGTAGTAAATCAGTTCTTCACCTAAAACAGGTAATTTCAGCGCTCATTCTTGTATGGGCGATTAACCTTCATGTTAGGCGTGCTTGAACTACATTAGAGCAGCTATGGTTTAAATTATGACGTTTAGGATTTTTAATGATCCAATTATACAGACAGCTGTTGTGCTGCATAGCAATGTTTTGTTCCATAAGCAGTTTCCTAGCAACCGGTATGATGGTAAAGGATTGAACGGCTATGCTTTTCTTCCTTTCAGTCGTAACAACTGTGAATGGCTGTGGGGGTTTTTGTATTCTTATTCTGGGATTTATAGTATTACATTCCCTTGGAAATGAGTGGAAATGTGGGCTTGGGTTACTGGGGTGCAAACACATCATATTTGCACACGTCTTTTGAGATCAGCACACATGCTTGTGTTTGCTCTTTTCTTTTCTTTCTTTTCTTTTACTTTCGTTTTTGCTCTTCCATTTATCTTCCAGTTTAAACATAATATGTGACCCTGGACCACAAAACCAGTCATAAGGTCAAATTTTTTGAAATTGAGATGTATACGTCTTCTAAAAGTTGAATAAAGAAGCTTTCCATTGATGTATGGTTTGTTACGATAGGACATTTGGAAAATCTGGAATCTGAGGGTGCAAAAAAATCTAATTATTGAAAAAATCGCCTAAAAATTGTCCAAATGAAGTTCTTAGCATGCATATTACACGGGAGGATCTTTTCGATGATCTCAAGGCAGCTGGGACCATAGTCACCAAGAAAACAATTGGTAACACACTACGCCATGAAGGACTGAAATCCTGCAGCACCCGCAAGGACCAAAATCAAGCTTTTTGCCATCAGCTCAACTCGCTGTGTTTGGAGGAGGAGGAATGCTGCCTATAACCCCAAGAACACCATCCCCACTGTCAGTCATGGAGGTGGAAACATGCTTTGGGGGTGTTTTTTGCTAAGGGGACAGAACAACTGCACCGCATCAAAGGGACAATGGACGGAGCCATGTACCATCAAATCTTGGGTGAGAACAATTGAAAATGGGTTGTGGATAGATATTCCAGCATGACAATGACGCAAAACACACAGCCAAGGCAACAAAGGAGTGTCTCAAGAAGAAGCACATTAAGGTCTTGGAATGGCCTAGCCAGACTCCAGACCTTAACCCCCATAGAAAATCTGTGGAGGGAGCTGAAGGTTCGAGTTGCCAAACATCAGCCTCGAAACCTTAATGACTCGGAGAGGATCTGCAAAGAGAAGTGGGACAAAATCCCTCCTGAGATTTGGCAAACCTGGTGACCAACTACAAGAAACATCTGACCTCTGTGATTCCCAAAAAGGGTTTTGCCATCAAGTACTAAGTCATGTTTTGCAAAGGCGTCAAATATTTATTTCATTCATTAAAATGCAAATCAATTTATAACTTTTTCGAAATGCGTTTTTCTAGTTTTTTTTGTTGTTGTTATGTCTCTTACTGTTCAATTAAACCTACCATTAAAAGTATAGACTGATCATTTCCTTGTCAGTGGGCAAACGTACAAAATCAGAAGGGGATCAAATCATTTTTCCCTCACTGTATAAATGATTTTAAATGATAGAAATATTAAGCAACACAACTATTTTCAACATTGAATATAATTAGAAATATTTCTTAAGCTGTAAATCCGCACCTTATAATGATTTCTGAAGGATGTGAAGACACTGAAGACTGCATGCAAGAATTGACATGTTTGAATGAATCAGTTGAATCAATGAGTCACCGATTCACTCATTTGTCGCCACCTCAGAGTTCCTCTGAAACCCTCCACCCCCCCAGCTCCACCTGTATAGATCTGCTACGGGTTATTATATTTGCTACTTGTGCAGCAGCAGTATGTCTTAAATACTCACAGCACCGTATCTGCATATGTACTGGCAGTAGCAAGTTCCTGTACTTGCTTTGCAGCAATAGTCTACAAGAATAGCAATAATCGTAATTTAGCAGCATAGCAGATCTATTCCGCCAAGACCAAATACATTAACATTGTCCATTACCAATCCATTACCATGCTAAAATCTTCCAAGAGGCATGATAGAAATGCTCTACCCAGCAAGCAAGTCTTTGTGTCAGTGTGTTACACGCAGTGATGGAGTGAGAAACATGTAAACTGGCCAGAGAAAGATGCTTGCCTCTGGGCTGGCTTTAAAACGTTCAGCCCAAAGTATGCATCCATCTGGTTGTCTCTCCCAACCCCCCTCTTTTTCTCTTGCACTGTCTCTTTCACTCTTTTTACAATCACTTCCAATGATGATCTTATTTTCTTTGTTTATAACATGTGTCACCTCTGTTTATGCTGATAAATGTTACAGCTGGTTTATACTTATTATACTGTATGTTCATGAATACAGGTAGCACATATTAGATATAAAGGTCATGTTGAGTCAGCTACTCTTATATGGATCTCAGTCAGTAGCGGTTAGTCCAGACTTTTAACAGGTGGATCCATTAAATCTCTAAAACTACAGCTGAAATGAACTTGTTTCATGAGCTCTACACAGTTATTGAACTGAACTGAATCAACATTGAATCTGCATTGTATAAAGCTATATAAAAATAAATGTGACTTGACTTTTTATTTTTATTTTTTTTATTTTTTTTTTATTAACTGAAAATGCCATTTGATTTATTGCTACTTATTGATTTTGATACTCTAATCACAGTCCACAACTAATCTTAAATCATTTCTGCAGGACGTACGATTGAGGTTCAAGGATCAATAGCGATGTATTGATTAACCATTGTGAAATTACCATGACTGTTCTCTGTTACGAATTCAGTGATTGGTCTGTAGCGCTGCAGGCATTCAAGGACCGGCGTCCTCAGGCCAACACAATTACTGCACATCAGTGCAAGCAATTGGCCATGAAGATATCACAGCATTGTAATTATCTTCATGTTTTGTGTTGTAGCCTTGATGCACACCATTGCATGGACTAAGCTGCAAGAGAAAGCCCCAGGCCTTGAGTGCTTTAAATAGCTGTTCATACATCTCTGTGAGACCAAAGGTCTTCCACAGGCACAAAAAGAAGTTCATTTCTGAGAGAACATATTGATCTTACCATATTTGATACTGCAGACATGCGATTCAAGAAGCAAAGACCAAAACTGACATCATTCACATTTAAAAATGCAGGGTGGAAGAGATTCTCAGGTGGCCTTGAAGAGACATGTACAGGCAGGCAATACTACAGCTTTTCTTAAAGTGATATTCACCCAAAAAGGTGATTTTTTTTATTATTTACTCACTGTTATGTTATTTTAAAAGCCATCCAAGTGCCAGCGCTGCCATTTATAACGTCAATGTCAAAGACTTCCGATGTCATCTCCATCCAGTTGTTTTATACTATAATATTTAATACTAAAACAACACTGATATAGACTACAATTCTTTTGTCCTTTTTGACAGATATGGTCACTATGATTTTGTATAGTATAGGGTGTGTAAATAATAACAATAAAATTTTTTTTTTTTTTTTTGGTGCCACTATTTCTTTAAGTCGGTGGTACAGAGATATGGAAAGTCAGAACGGCAAGACTTTAATTAAAGCACCACCATTGATCTTTAAGCAGACTGCTGATGCTGTTGGCAATGTGCAGCTCTCACTCTAATTATACTGTAACAGTCTGTCCCACTCGACTGTCTCCCTCTTTTTTTATTAATGCATCTCTGTCTTTCCCCCCATATCTCTCGCCCCCTCGGTCCCTCTGACTGACAGATAGCTGCTCTCCCTGTTGATCTTTAAAAGATGCCAACTGGAATTTGTCATCGTCCTGGTCCTCCCTCTCCCCTGACAGAAAATCATTGATTTTTGTCGCCCTGTTGGAATAATGATAAGGATTGTTGTCAGGGGAGAGGAACGGCATGCAGGTTTGGGGCTTAGATGCTTCAGATACGTTCAGTGGGGTGGAAAGGTTTGAAAATCACATGAAAACAGGTGCAATGCAATATGCCTGATTACAGCTCGCCCAGACATGCTGCACACATGCATTCTAATGGAAACGAATGGGTGATTAAGTGGAAAATGGCATGTAATGATGGACTATACTTATGAAATTGTCTGAAAGGGCCGATAGACCGATTTTATCTGCAAATTGGCTTTTGGGAATTAAATGTCTGATGCATTTAGGATCCTTGGCACGTTTATTATGCCTCTGTTTTGGTTTTGAATTTTAAACCAGATTTGTTTTAAAGTGGTATCAGGTAGATTACAGTGGAAAATATGCTTAAAGTCAGAATCAGAGTAGCAGGGGAATGTCCCTGCAGAGTTTCATATTAAAATCAGCATGTAAATCAAATCTATCCAAAATGAACGCGCCAGCGGCTAGACTCTAATCGAATTAATCATCGTCTGGTCTGCACACTTAAGGAGAATGAGACCCTAAAGGGATCTGACTAGAATCCAGTGTGACAGATTTGCGAATCCTCTGTGCACGTATCACTTATCCAAATCAAGAGGCTTGTTTTCAGATTTCAAACTGAACTAGATTTGCATTTCCTCAAGGAAATATCAGTGATTCAAGCCAAGGATAGTGTTAAAAGTAACTGCTGAAAGGAAGAAAGCAAGGGAGAAAGTGACTAATAGTAAAATGCTGTCAATATTTCCTTTAACATCAAAATGTTAACTTGCAAACTGGATTTCTGTTCATCTATTCATCCCCTTATTTTTTACATATTTTGTTATGTTGAAGCCTTAAGTTAAACTGCTTTAAATTACTTTTTTCACATCAGTTTACACTCCATAAACCATAATGACAAAGCACAAAATATTTTTGTAACAACTTTGCAAATTTATTAGAAATAAAAAACTGAACTGATTCCATTGCATAAGTATTCATACACTTGGAATTTACCTTAGGAACATTCATATTGCTTGTAGATGTTACTACACTTTGAGTGGAGTTAACCTGTGGGAAATGAATTTGAATCAGTATGATTTGTAAAGTCTGAAAACGCATATCAGAGCAAAAAACAAGCCCTCAGGTCAAAATAACTGCCTGTAGAGCTCAGAGAGAGGATTGCGTCAAGGCACAGATCTGGGGAAGGAGGTTCACAGAAGCATGTAGCCTTCGTTATCCATAATGGAAGAGGTTTGGAACAACTAGGACTCTTCCTAGAGCTGGCTTCCTGGCTAAACTGAGCAATTGATGGAAAAGGGCCTTGGTTAGACTGGTGACCAAGAAGCTGATGGTCACTCTAGTTGAGCTCCATGATCATATATGCACATGGGAGAAACTTACAAAAGGACAAACATCACTGCAACACTCCACCGATCTGGTCTTTATGGCGATGTAGTCAAACTCAATCCTCTCCGCAGTGAACACACATAGAATGTGCAACAAAGCACCTAAATAACTCAAAGATGGTGAGAAACAAAATTCTGATGAACCTCAATTCCAAGCATCAAGTTTGGAGGAAACCAGGCACTGCTCATCACCTTCACTGTACCATCCCAACAGTAAAGTGTACTGGTAGCAGCCTCATGCTGTGGGGCTGTTTTTCAGTGGCATGGGCTGAGGGACTCATCAGAGTAGAAGAAAAGCTCAACAAAGTAAAATATTGAGATAGCCTTAATGAACCAGAGCATCAGAACCTCAGACTGAGCAGAAGATTCACCTTCTAAAAGGATAATGACCCTCAGCGCACAGCAAGAGTGGCTTATAGACAACTCTGTGAATGTCTTTGAGTGGCCCAGCCGCAGCCTGGGCTTGAACTCAATCAAACATTTAGGAAGAAATCTAAAAATATCTGCCAGCCCCCATCCAAACTGACAGAGCTTGAGAGGTGAAGAGGTGAGAAGAATGTCAGATAATTGTTAAATGCAGATGTGCAAAACTTGTCACATTATACCCAAAAAGACTTAAGGCTGTAAAGGTGCTTCAACTAAGTACTGAGTTTAGGGTATGGATACTTATGCAGTGTACTTATTTCAATGTTTTATTTTTAATAATTTTGTACAGTTGTCACAAATCTGTTTAGTGCTTTGTCATTATGGTGTATGGAGTGTAGATTAGTGTGAAAGAGCTATTTTAAGCTGTACAAAACACATTGTTTAACATAAGGCTGCAACATAACTAAACGTGAAAAAAATGAAGGGGTATGAATACTTCCACAAGGCACTGTAAGAAAATATAGTAGTCATTTTAGAGAGAGACAAACTCTTCTGGTTCATCTCTCAGCATCATTAACTAACAGTAATTAAAGTTGTTTAAACAATGCCACTGAAGTCGCAAATTTGGTGATTGTTGCTGCTGAAAATGGTCAATTATCGTCATGTTTTGGGCTGTACTAATCGGTCGGAACAGGAAAAACACTTGGAGTATTATTGACTGCCAAAAGTTAACAAATCAAGGAGAAGAGTGAAAATAAAAGTAATAAAAAGGTGTTGTTTGTGGTTGGCCAAACTGAACCAGGATTTCCAGGGCAAAAATCCTGACAACATTTGTGTTTGTTCTTTTTCATTTCCGGTCAGGTAGCTTAAATATTAGTATAAAATCTTAATTGATACTGCTCATATGTATCTTTACCACCTGTTAATTTTAGTTTGTCAAAATAATGCGCCATTTCCTGCTTACTAACTCCTTCTCTACATGATTTATCATCTTTCACACGTTTTGTCCGTGGTTTAAACAGCAAATATTAGCAGAACAGCATATTTAGTAGTATGTTAACCATGCAATCAATGCTGTTGTTTACAATCGAGCATGGCCAATATGGCCATGTATACAGGTAACTGACCAAATCGTAACATAAGTGCAATAAGAAGAATAAAAACGTGCAGTAAACGGTAAACGTGTTTGCACTACAAACCAGTGTGCTCATAATTATTACATCACATTAAAATAATATGGTAAGGTACACCAATTTGCAATATAAAGCAGAAAAATGAGCTGTTCTGTACAGCTAAAAATAACTGGGCATGAATGAGACCGGAAGCCAGAATCATAAAATTTACAAATGGCCGTGCCTGCTCTAACGTGAAGAAAAAGGTGGATAATAAAATGACAAATCTTGGCAGGACTTACGTTTGTCAATGTACTGCCTGATAGGGTACCAACGGCGCATGCGCTCTCTGTTCACGCGCGTCAATCCTCATACGTCTTGCGGCTGTAAATGAAATGTTGTTTGTAAAACCTGGTAAAACGAACATATTTTGTGTAAAATAATATATATTAAAATCCCCAAGTCTGTTTTGATTTTTCCTTATTGGCCCCTCTGCAGTCAGTCAACTATACGTACATACGTAGGCTATACATCTCAATAGAAGACAAACGGGGAACTTCATTCATGGTACATGGTTTCAATGGCTGTAAAAATACAACCAAAGACATTTAATACAAATTTCGTAAAATGAGTAGCAGTTATCGTGTTTACGTCATTTGTTCGCTGTCATTCGTATTGACACGTGCTGTGATTTCAGCACTGGACAGCGCCTGTGTGAATGGGAGGAGCTCAGGCAGAACTTCTAACGACAGAACCCTATGAAACTACGAAACAGACTGTATGTCCTCAGCAGCAAACCAAGATCTCGACAGAGAGTGAGAGAGAGAGAGAGAGAGAGAGAGAGGTGGACGGATCGAGCACTTGACGCATAACCCCGCCTCCTCGGCTCAGAAGGTGGAAATCCTGCTCTGGTTTACCACATTCAGCGCACCTCGTTTACCAGGGTACTAGGTTTACGCATTAGTCATCCATTCAGCCTTTAAAGATTTCAAGAAGGTGATCTTCTAAACGGATTCACGAGTACACCTGTTTTAAGAAGTGCTTCTTCACATGCGCTAAGTATGAACTGCTGAGGGATTTTTCTCGCCAGTCTTGCTCCAGCTGTATCACCCCGGGCATCAGATCATCCGTCACGTTCATGAGAGGGGCGACAGACACCGCGATGGACCCGCAAACCGCATGCTGATGTTCAGGGTCCACCATGGATTCCTGCGTGTCTACTTTAACATTCCCATATAACGGAATCATAAATGGAGGAGGAGAGTGACAGCCGCAAAATTAACAACAGCTTCCTTCGGGACCACAACTATGCAACCGAAGGTATTTGGAAAATCGAATTGAATTCGATTCTCACTTATATTAATGACGGTGGGGGTGGGTGAGGGGGGTTCTCTCCTCCTGTATGTGAATGTGCATTGGGCGTTAGTGCTGTTGGTGCATTGATGATTTTCAGACTTGGTGATCTGAAGTCTCACATTCATGCAGTGTGCACTGGATCATTGGCTTTATGTGAGGTGCATTGTGCTTTAGATAGCATGATTTTGCAAGACATTTTGAAAAAAGATGATTGTCCTGTTTTTATAGGCTTAGGACTATATATAGACCTTGCATTAATCTGAGCTCTGGTTTTAGGTGTTACTATGGGGCAGTGGACATTGAGGTGTGACGTGTACAATGAGTCAGATATGACTGGCATAAGGCAGACATTTTTTTGTGAGTGATTATTAAAAGGCAATTCAACACACTACAGTTGGAAAATTTCAGCATTAAATAAACAAATACATGAATACTCCTAAATCATAATAAAAAATGTAATGTAAAAAATTACATACACTAGAAAATGATCAATAAGTAATCAAAATAATTATTAACCAATATACATTACCAGTTAAAGGGTTTTAAATGTTTTTTAAATAGTCTCTTCTGCTCACCAAGCCTGCATTTATTTGATCCAAAGTGCAGCAAAAACAATAAAATATTTTTATTATTTAAAATTACTGTTTTCTATTTGAAAATATTTTCACATTCAATTTATTCCTGTGATCAGAGCTACATTTTCCGCATCATTACTCCAGTCTTCAGTGTCACATGATCCTACAGAAATCATTCTAATCTTCTGATTTGCTGTTCAGAAACTTATGATTATAAATATTTAAAACAGTTGAGTACGTGTTTTCTGGATTCTTTAATGAATAGAAAGATCCAAAGATCAGAATTTATCTAAAATAAAAAGCTTTTGTAACATTATACACTATACTATTCAAAAGCATGAAGTCAGTATAATTTGTTGGGGGAAAATAAATTATAGAAATTAATGCTTTAATTTAGCAAGGATGCTTTAAATTGATCAAAAGTGATGATAAAGACATTTATAATGTTACAAAGGTTTCTGTTTCAGATATACACTGAAACTTTCAATTAATCAAAGAACCCTGAAAAAAATTCAACACAATAATAATAATAATAATAATAAATGTTTTTTGAGCAGCAAATCAGAATATTAGAATGATTTCTGAATTATCAAGTGACTGGAGTGATGATGCTAAAAATTCAGCTTTGAAATCACAGGAATAAATTACTTTTTAAAATATATTCAAATAGAAAACGGGTTATTTTAAAGAGTAAAAATAATTCAAAATGTTACTATTTTTGCTGTACTTTGGATCAAATAAATGCAGATGAGAAGAAGAGACAGAAGAGACGTTTTTAAACATTTTTTTAAAAATCTTACTGTTTAAAAACTTTTAACTGGGAGTGTATATATATATATATATATATATATATATATATATATATATATATATATATATATATATATATATATATAAAGTCTAATCTTAGGATTCTGGCAATTCACCATAAAGCAATTCCTCAATTTCTTGAGGAAGGAAATTATTGATTATTGTTAGGTTCCCAGCTAATAATGCAAACCTGTACTTTATTAGGAATGCAATTATACTGGGAGGTTGTGGTATGAAAAGTGAGGGTGTGTCTAAGAATAGCTTTATAATATATAATATCATCTACAGTAACACTTAAAAATCAATGAAAGAAGCAATAGACTGAGTTGACTAGCAACACTTAAGAAGATTGCTTTCACACCACACTGGAAGTTATACATACTCAAAAGTTTCCATACAGAAATTTGTACATGCAATGACTCCATTTTCAGTCTATTTTCAAACCACATTTAAAATGCCGGAGTAGTTACCCATTTTATGCAAACACACTCCAGCGCAGGTTTCAGGTGAGCAATCTCTTGTCATGTTTGGAGAGTATATCTACAGTAGAGAAGCAAGCTCTGGGTGTGGCAGCAGTGGGTATCTTTCTGGGTGGTGATTAATGGCTGTGGGAGGTTTTGCAAAACAGATCTAATGAGCAGAATAAATCTGTAGCTGTTGGACTCAAATGCCCCTGGTCTCCTTGGTTTATGACCTGTCTTATGCCAACCCGGCTTCTCTGTAAATCACAGTAGCAGTGAAGCATTTCCTCACACACACACACACACACACACACATACAGACACAGCATAAGCTGCAGAGCATCTTTCATTGGCAAATTTGGCCCTCGATGTCTCTCTGTGCGGCTCAAAAAGAGTGTGGCCGAGTGCGTTCTGCTTGCATTTATACCTGCAATCATAAGCAGTTTAAGTTAGTTATAAACAATTTGGCATTTGTCTTACACAGTATGTATGAATTAGGTTTTAAAATGCTGTCTCAAAGCATTCATTAAAGACACTATCAGTCAATGAAGATCTGTTCTCTTTGCAGCATAGTGACATGTGGTTCCACTCAACATTTCCAGCTGTTTTCAGTGCTGTTCTCAGATGTGTTACTGTTGTTTGAGAAAAGAGCTATTTGATGAATGTAATATCTGTTCTAATTACACAAACTCACAGTTGTCGCTTTAGAGCTGCATGATTATGGATACAAGCCAGGATATAACCAAATTTTCAAGACTGGGAGAGACTAAAGTTACTTGCAGTTGAAAAACTCTGCATTCTGAGTAAATGAAAGGATGCATGTCACATAATGACTGCGTTCACCTGCACATGAATAATAAGTAAAATTTGGTACGTTTTTGGTCATATGGACCCTTTTCACAAGACTGTGATGATGCGATTCAACGGTCATCGGCATCATAAATCATCGAAAGTTTTGTTATATTTAGATTTTTTTTTTAAATGTATGTGCATTTATAACACTATACCTATATTATATCACCTTTCCATCAAATTACAAAAAAAACTTTAGTTTCTAATGCAGCATCTATGGGAGGGACAGTAGATTTGAGATTGTTCTCTCATCTGAATGCCATTATCAGCCTCTATTTTTTTTTTTTTTTTTTTTAATTGTGAAAACACTATCGTGGAGATTTCCTTTTGCTATTTGAGCAAGTGGGAATGCAAAAATATATATTTGTGGTAGCCTCCCTATCACTGTTCTCAAAGTTAACCCAACTATGATGACATCCACTGCTAAGAAACCCAGAAAAGTGAAAAAGGTCCATTCTGATTAGATATACGTGGGAATATTCCAGTAGCTAAAGAGCATGAGATAGTGATTTAGAGAAAAAAAGAATTCGTCATTTAAAGGTATAGTTCACCTAAAAATTAAAATTCTGTCATTAATTGCTCATCCCTCATGTTGTTCTAAACCTGTTAGACCTTCGTTCATCTTCAGAACACAAATTAAGATATTTTTATGAAATCCAAGAGCTTTCGGACCCTTCATAGACTGCAACGCAACTACCACGTTCAAGGCCTAGAAAGGTAGTAAGAACATCGCTAAAATGCACAAGGAATAGTGTTGTCAAAAGTCCCGGTACTTCGGTACCAAGTCGGTACTAAAAAAAATTAAATGTTACGGTTCCAGGTTTTCTTTAGTACCGGTGGTACCGACTATCCAGTCGACCCGGTTCTTGACGCGCTGTCTAAAAGGTGCGCACTGCGCAGTTGCGCTCTCCTCGGCGCTGCTGCTGATGCGGTCGCTCTGAATCCACTTGTTGACAAGGAAGAGCCAGGCATGCTACAAACATTTTCGATTCTCGGCTGAAGGCGAACATCATAGATCGTCTAGGTTCTCTCAAAAGAAGGAAACGCATCAAACTGAACAAAACACAGTGAAGACCGACTGCAGGATCAAATGAAAGAGTTCAAGTAAGGTATGTTTCAATTTAATTTGATATTTCGAGCTTCTGTTAAGAACATTATTGCATATTTTAATTTGAATGTCGAATTGTAATGTTGTTAATCGTTAGCATAAGCGGCTAACGCTAATATGCTGGGCTTTGGGACGATTTTGGGCTATTTAACGCTCCCATAATTTTTATTAGGATAAAAGAAAAATGAAATACATGATATATGTACTACTTATACACACAAAAGGCCTGTTTATCCAAAATATGTGTGTTAAAGAATGTACAAATGCATCGTTAACAACGTCTGTCTTAATATTATGCTTAATATCAGTCTGTCAGAAAACGTTCTTATTCTTGGCTGGATAACTCTAGCAGGTTCATAAAGCTTTTTATTATTAAATATGAACGCAGTTTGGATTAAATAAAAGTACAGTCAAATAAAACACGTTTGATCTCCAGTTTAGTTTTGTCATACTTTACAATAAGATCAAATTCATGCATTATCTAACAAACTTAAGTGAACAATATACTTTTACAACATTAATTCAAAATGTTATTCAATACAAACACATGATCATTCATGTTTGTTCATGTTTAACAGTTTAACATGATGTTATGGATTAGTAAATGTTGAAATGAGCCTAACCTTAAGAAGAATAATTGCCATATAACTACTGTTTTTTTTTTGTAAGGTCATGTTGTCTAACAAATGAAATCGTTTTGTAAAGAGTTTTCAATACTGCATTTTCTATCTGTGATAGACAGCTAACTTAATATATGTAATCTTATCTAAATTTATTATAAAAGCTGAGGTTTGTTATTTACTGAAAATTAATATTTTTGCTGGTGTCAATGATCTAATGTTGCATCTGGTCAGACTTAGCCCACTGCTTTACTTAAATGTATTATATTTTCTTTTTACAGCTGCAGATTGAGGAAGATCATGAAACACCCCAGCAAACTCTAAACAAGACAACAGTTACAGATGTTTTTATAAGCAGCAGAAACAAACTTTTGGATGAAGCTTGTGTACAATTTTTGAATGCCTGTAATTTATTTAGTTGTTATTTAATAATTAAAATGTTTACAATCCTTGAAATACTTTTATTACTTGGAAAAACCTGAAACTAAATTTAGATAAGTATAATGAATGACATTGGTTTTTGCACATTTTATTTTTATTTAATTTTATTAATAAAAAAATTGTGTTGTTCAATTAATTTAATTGTGTTTTACTTTGGTACCGAAATTGGTACCGAGAACCGTGGATTTTCACTGGTATTGGTACCGAATACTGAAATTTTGGTACCGTGACAACACTAACAAGGAAAACAAAAATAACAACTTTATTCAACAATTTCTTCAGATGCGTATAACGACACAATAAAGTCCTTATTTTTGTTTTCTTTGCACACAAAAAGTATTCTTACAGCTTCATAACATTACAGTTGAACCACTGATGTCACATGGACGATTTTATCAATGTCCTTACTACCATTCTCGGCCTTGAACGTGTCAGTTGCTTTGCTGTCTATGCAGGGTCAGAAAGCTCTCAGATTTTGTCAAAAATATCTTACTTTCTGTTTCAAAGATGAACAGGAGAGTGACTTGAGGGTGAGTAATGACAGAATTTCATTTTTGGGTCAACTATCCCTTTAGTTGTAAAATAAGTGCATGTAAACATGCTCTTTGTCTGTGTTTTTTTTTTTTTTTTACAATTTTGGGTTTAAGCCACATAGGTAGACTGTTTTTAAAATTCCATTCCAAACGTATTTGCATTTAAGTGTTACAGTCAAGGTTGCTGTAGTCTAGACTGAATGAATGTGTGTCGTTCACCCCGCCCCCTCTCCACATACCCATACTGCCTTGCTCACGTGATGCAGTAGATGATGGTGGTATTTCCCCACTGCAGACATCCTCAGAGGCGTGATTGAGGTCTGGGGTTACTCTCGCTCCGTGTTGCTCTCCCGCAGGCTGTGGAGGCTGATAGACAGAGTTTAATAACACAGCACTATAACCTTTACTTCTGTCTATAGACACAAATAGAAAATGGCCATCTGAGTTTAGAGTGGTTGCAATTCTCCATTGGGAGCACTAATGTGTGTTGATTCACATTCCAGGCATGGTTTGATTTTGATTATCGAGTGCACTCTTTTCTGAAACAACCAATGCTGTCTGCCCTTTGACCTGGCAACGTGACCTATCAAAGGACCTCTTCTTTTCCCCAATTTGTCTAATATACTAAAGTGCCATGGTGGTCGTAATTGGATTTCGCTGGGGTAACTTCGTAGTCCCAGTAGTGGCTTGTTGGGTCCCAAACCTAATAAAGCCCTGACAGATAGGTGATAGAGGGGTGTTTCTGAAACACCCAATATTGGCATCCCCTTTCTTAAGCTAAAGAGAAATATCAAATTACGCCATGAGGGTTCATAAAGACCTTTTAGGTGTGGAGTTAATATCTCAGGAATGCAATAAAAACGCTGTTGATTCATGCATAGCTGGCCTGGATATTAGTTTTTTTAATACCTTCTTGTATATTGCGTTTTTCCAAACGATATCCACGGGAGTCGTGTTCACTCACACTTGGGGAGCATTGACGGCGTAGTTTCATTTGCACAGGGAATCCCAGCATTTCACACCTTTCCTGCATTGAAACACAAGTTATGCAGTGATAGACGTCTTCTCTTGTGGAATAAAATGAAATAAATGAAATTTAGTTTCATTAGCATAACACAGATGCTTTGGGGTTGACAGCACTAATAGCTGCAGGATGGATGCGGCCATGCTGAGACAGAGAAAGAGATTCGGTTTTTGTCTTCATTTGTGTTGCATGGGTGTAATTGACCAGAACGCTCCCCCCTACATGCTTACACATCAGTCTATTCCACCACCCACGCTACACAACACACTAATGAATGAGAAAACGCCCTGAAACACTGACAAGATCATCAATCGCTGCGAGCTAGCAAAGTAGCTGAGCTCTTAAACTCATAGGGAGAGAGAAAGATAAAATATTGCCTGGCAGAGAAAAAGCTTTGCGGTACTCCAATCTGCACTGCAGGGCCCGGAGCCAGCAGAACTTAGCCTGGATAGACAGTAATGGCCTCACGGTATTGCGCAGGCAGCTGGCCCAGGCTCAGTTACATTACTGCTTGTGTAGGCACTCGTGCACTAAAAGGAGGAGATTGCAGTATTAAGATTTAAGGTTACCTCATTCTAGGCCAATCTTATCTTAGTCTAATATAGTCTAACCTCACCACAGCCTTACCTCATTCTTACCTCACCACCAGAAGACCTCACCGCATTGTAATACAAGATTACCTCAGGTAGGGATGTTGAGAGTAACAGATGCATTGTTCACAACAGACACTGTCTTGATATTAAGGAGTTGAATGTGTTAGAAAAACACTGCATTGATGCTATAATGGCGATTCTTGACCAGAGGTACATGTACTCCAGCTGGTTCAAGTGGGTTCTTAGTGTTTACACTAGTGCGTTTTTGTTTTAAAACTGCGTTTTAAAATGAAAATTATTCTCGTCTACACTGCGTTTTAACTGCATTTCAGAAATGATCTCTGTCTAAACTACACAACCGAAAACGCATTTCACATGACCATTCAGGCTGCATATGTTATTTTGCATTTTGACATTTCGACATAGGAAGTGCTCAAAAATACCATATACTGTATCAGGCATTGTTAGATGAGTACAGGCTAGAAAGGGAAGATCAAGAAAGAGAGGAGAACAGATGTAAAGTGTAAACAACAGGCATAACCGAATGAACCGAATGAAAACATACTAGTGTTGATGTAGCCTGAGATAAACCCAATAAAAGTTTTTCATTGGCATCTATGGTTCCATGAAAAACCTTTAACATCCATCTTTAGACCCTGTTTACACTAGTGCATTTTCATTTTTAAAACTTTTTTTGCGATTTCGCCTTTCATTTACACTACTCCAGCGTTTTCGACCCTCGAAAACTGAGACTTTTGAAAACACTGCAGACCCTGTTTTAGTTTGAAATCTCCAAAACAGAGATTTTTGAAAATGGTGGCGTGGCTGCCCAGATTCGCTCTGCATATCCTTGAGGACCGTGTAAACAATAGATATAGTATAGATAGATTTCCTATTCGACTGCTTCAAGCACATAAACGAGTCTGCCATCTAAATAATAGGGCATCTGCCTATACATATCTATGGTTGTACCTTGATTGAATAGTCATGTAACATGCGTTTTCAGTTATCTGGATATGTACCTCCCCCTTTTTTAAATAGCCAGTAGCGTTTCATTTATATCACAGCTTGGGCCAGAGCTGTTGAGTTGCGTAAAGTCAAATTTGACAGCGAATGACCACCAGAATCTCATCCATATCACATTATCTATGTATAAAATAGCATTCTGTGTAGAATTTAAATGTGTCCAATACGTTTTGTCAGCCCCGACTTGCGCATATGATCCTCTCCATGCTCTCGTGTCTCTGGACCGGAGCAGACTATGCACGCTGTGGCACTTCACGTGACAATGCGAAACCAGACTTCATTCGCCCCAATGGAAAACATATTTACATTGTCTTAATCTTACCCTATCCCCTATACTAATAAATACTAATTCTGTGAACAAGTAAAAAATTTCAGCTGCAGCTTCAGCATCTTTTTTTAATGCAGGAGGCGGGACTTTTCAGACTCTAGAGAAAGTTTGATGAGAAGCTGAAGTGCTGGGTGATCATGTCATTATTGTCTATTAAACAGTGCCACCTCGAGCAATAAAGGTGAATTGCATGTATTGAGTCATCAGATATTTGAATATTTTTGCTCCAAAAAATATAATTACACATTTACATACCTCGGGTCTCTAGGGACCCTATACACTTTTTATAAAAAATTAAACACAGACATTCTTTAAAAAAAAAAAAATCTTGTTATATTGTTTATAATGAATAGATTGAGGAATACTAAGAACGTGAAGAAAAATGAAGGAGGGAGAGGGCTGCTGAAGACCCGAGGTATGCATTTCAGGGTTAAGGCTAACATAAATAAAAGCCAAAAAACTTAATTTTTGATTTCATGGGCACTTTAAGAATTGATCACTGAAAGGTTCTTTGGGGAACCCAAAAATGGTTCTTTCATTGGCATCACTATGAAAACCCTTTTGGAATATTTTTTTTTAAGCATGTATAAAACAAAAAATGATGACTCAATGAAAATTCAGGGCTCTCAATAAATTAAATTAATTTCTAATAATCAACAAGACAAGCTCAAATGTTTCAATAACAGGAGTGGAAGCTACTTGATGAGACTTTTCACTAACAATACTGGGTGTTTTATTTTAGAAAGTGAATCATAATTCCAGTAAAGGAACACAGTTGCTGTTGAAGGGGTATTTGAACCTTATGGGGCAGATAAGACGGGGGGAAAATGTTGGGAAACACTCTTAGGCAGATGAATTTAGAGGCTCTATTTTTGTATTGGGTTTTTGCCATGTTGACAGTTTAACAGTTAGCAACCCACTGTCAGCACAACAAAGCAGTTTCTGAAAACAGTTTCTTCAGTCTGTAACCTCCCTCTCTTTGAATGGATAGTTCACCCAAAAATGAAAATTACCCCATGATTTACTCACCCTCAAGCCATCCTAGATGTATATGGCTTTCTTCTTTCAGACGAATACAATCGGAGTTATATTAAAAAATGTCCTGGCTCTTCCAAGCGTTATAATGTGTGAATGGGTGCTGAGATTTTGAAGTCTAATAAAGTGCATCCATCCATCATATAAAGTGCTCCACACAGGGTTAATAAAGGCCTTCTGAAGTGAATTGATGCGTTTGTGTAAAAAAATTATCCATATCCTCACCTGTAGCCACGTGGAGTACTTTTTTATGATTGTTGGATGCACTTTCTTGGACTTCAAAAAATCAACAGCCATTCACTGCCATTATAAAGTTTAGAAGAGCCAGGACATTTTTTAAATATAACTCTGACTGTATTCGTCTGAAAGAAGAAAGTCATAAACACCTAGGATGGTTTGAGGGTGAGTAAATCATCCCTATCCCTTTTAAGTATCACAGCTGAAAATATTCAAGCTAAAATCCTAAAATATCTAGATAAACTCACTAGTCAGTCCCACTAATCCATTAAAGCCTCATTGCAATCTCCCCAGACTGCCATATAGTTAATGGAATTGCTGTGTGTTGAAATTGGTGGCGTGAACAGTATATTTCAATGCCTCAGCGAGGGAATTAAATGGCCAAAAAAAGGTTATTATAACTATAATCCTTATAACTATACATTCTGCCTTGAGGGCATCTAATCCCATTTCCTTTTCTATGTGTTCTCAAATCTTTGTTTCTACATTGTACCACGTGTTATTCTTTCCTCAAACGGTTCATAGACCTCTCTGCTGCTGCCTTGTAATGTCCTTGTTTAAAATAGCTGTGCAGTTCATCAGTAGGGAGGACGCAGCATAGAGCGACCCAGCGGGGGTGACCCTGCCACTCTAACCCCTACAACACAATTTACACCCCCATGCTCTCACATCGGGGATAATGACATGCACCACCCCACACGGGCCCCGGTGCTATTATTCAAGAGACAGAGAGAGTGACAGACAGACAGACAGACTGCATCAGCAGCGGTTGCCAACACAAACGGCCCCAGGCTACACTTTAAGACTTTAATCATAAAGAGAAATATTTCTCCAGCCCAAAGGGCCCCATTTATAATTCAGAGGGAAACAGTGAGGCACTAATGTTGTTCCCCGGCGTCAGGCTGAGTGCAAGAGGAGGACAAACAGCGAGGGGCCGGTCGCATTAAACATTCAACTGCTGTCAAACTCAGATTGAGGTTTTTATTGAGGGATTTAGTCAATGAAACATGAGGAGAAATTTAAACTCATCACCTAAAGAATGACTTAGGGCTTAATCTGTATAGACAACCTTAGAAAAGTATTAGTCAGGTTCTTTAACAGTTGGAACAATATTCACATTAATGTGAACACACAATCGCTCTGTTTAAAACCTAGTTAGCTGACTTGCTGTCTACTGCCTACATTGTCTAAGACAGCATTCTAAATAAAATGGAACTTGATTTGGAATTATAGCACATATGTGACCATGGACCACAAAAGCAGTCATAAGGGTCCATTTTCCACTGAGGTATGGTTTTTTAGTACAGTACAATATTTGGCTGTGATACAACTATTTGAAAAAAATGAAATCTCAGGGTGCAAAAAAAAATAAAAAATACTGAGAAAATAGCCATTAAAGTTGTCCAAATTAAGTTCTTAGCAATGCATTTTAATAATTAAATATATTTACGGTAGAAAATTTACAAATTATCTTCATGAAACATGATCTTTATTTAATATCCTAACGAGTTTTGGCATAAAAAAAAATTTGACCTATACAATGTATTTTTGGCTATTGCTACAAATATACCCGTGCTACTTAAGACACAGCACAATATTTGCTGTGACTACACGCAAATATTGAGTAAAATAATCATCTTTTCTTGTCAAATATGTCAAAATTGCTCCTGCTTTCTCCACCCAGTTTCTATTTTTGAAACAAATTAATACTTTTATTAGGTAAGGACACATTATATTGATAAAAAATAACATATAATGTTACACAAAGTTTTCTATTTCAAATAAATGCTGTTAGTTTGAACTTTTTATTCAACATAAAACTGGAAAAATCCTGATTTCCACAAAAATACTAACCAGTAAATGCTAAATAAGTCAGTTTCTCAACTTTAAAAATGATAAGAAATGGTTCTTAAAGGAGTAGTTCACTTTCTGAACAAAAATTTACAGATAATGTACTCACCCCCTTGTTATCCAAGATGTTCATGTCTTTCTTTCTTCAGTCGTAAGGAAATTATGTTTTTTGAGTAAAACATTTCACAATTTCTCTCCATATCATAGACTTCTATGGTGCCCCCAAGTTTGAACTTCCAAAATGTAGCTTCAAAGGGCTCTGAACAATCACAGCCGAGGAAAGAAGGCTCTTATCTAGCAAAACGATGGGTTATTTTCTAAAAAAATAAAATAAATTAGATTTTATATACTTTTTGACCTCAAATGCTCACCTTGTCTAGACGAGCATTTGAGATTAAAAATTACATAAGTTGTAAATGTTTTTTAGAAAATAACCAATCGTTTCGCTAAATAAGACACTTCTTCCTCGGCTGGGATCATTTAGAGCCCTTTGAAGCTGCATTTAAACTGTAGTTTGGAAGTTCAAACTCAGGGGCACCATAGAAGTCCATTATATGGAGAGAAATCCTGAAATGTTTTCCTCAAAAAGCACCATTTCTTTACGACTGAAGAAAGAAAGTCATGAACATCTTGGATAACGGGGTGAGTATATTATCTGTAAATTTTCGTTCTGAAAGTGAACTACTCCTTTAAGCAGCAATCAGCATATTAGAATAATTTCTAAATGATCATGTGACATTTTAAATTGCAAAAATATTTCACAGTAATACATTTTTTATTGTATTTTTAATCAAATAAATACAGCTTTGGTGAGCATATTCATATTTTATCTGAATGTGCTGTTTTATATTATCTTGGCAAATAGACGCACTAAATGTAAATGAGATCCTGTAAACACACACACAGCCTGTCTCTTTTCTTATGTTCTCTGTGGTGTCCTACAGCTTCAGTTCTACACATCTGTAGTTAAATTATGTATCTGTTAATGATGTGTGAAATTCAAACCAGTTTCCCCCGCTCGAAGTTCAGCCCCCTACATTCGGCCTTTTCTCTCTGCTCTTTCTCTCAGATACACGCACAACACATATTCACCCTCCCCTTCCAGTCCCTGGAGGCCTGCGCCACCTCTATCTCCCATTTCCACAGGGCATTTTTCCAAGAAATGAGGTTAATTAGCTTTTTTTTGGTCTCAGTCTCAGTCTCTGCGCTGTGGTTGGATGCAGGCAGAGCCATGACTGTGTGTATCAGAGAGTCACTGACATTGTTGTCGATCAGCAGGTGGTCAAGCTTATTATAACCAGCTCAAATCACACCCATGTCTGGTGAAATTGGTCCAGACCTGCATCATTCAGCAGCGGGCCAAAGGCAAGTCTTTATTCCACTGCCTTTAAAACCACCAGACATTGACTTAAAGCAAGTCGATGGAGTTATCAAAACAGCGCTAACAAAACAGCAGGTGCTGTATACCTCATGTTGTTTTGTTTGCTGCTCTGGCTGTAAAGTATAGATTTATCAATCAATATGATTTGATTTTCATGCTGAATGATCAAAAGAAAAATAAGGAACATCAAATCTGCCTGTGTTTGCTATTTGATATTAATTTAACAGTAAATCTGGGCTGTACAGTGTATGGTTCGTTGTCACATAAGGACCCTGTTGGAATCATTCTACACAGCTTTTGGCCAGCAGTTTAATCTACGGTCTAAATAACAAGGCAGCAATGCATGGAGAGTGAATATGGGGAATTATCTGGACACAGATCCATGAAAATTTAATTATAAAAACAGATCTGGGCACACTTGAGCAGTCTCGCATGCAGTCTTTCATTTGCGGGGGAAGTTCAGTGTGCATGTTGTACAGTGTAGAAGAAATTTAAAGAAACAGTGCATCCAAAAATTCAAATTCTGGCATTGTTTTTTTTACTGAGCCTCACTGATGATCAATCTTGCATGGTTTTTCTCCTTAGGTAAAATTAAAAATTAAAGTGAATGGTAATCTTCAGCTTTAAAAATACATAGAAGCATCATAAATAAACATCACATGAATAAAAATGAGTGATTACTGTATATGATTGATCATTCATAACTATTTTTATATCTATATTTAATTGATAAAAATACAATGACAATGACATTTTATGTTTTTATTTTAAGTTTTTGTCTACACTATTGTTAAACAATTGGGATCTGTACAATTTTATTGTTTTGAAAGAAATCTTAGAATACAAAAAAGTAATATTGTGAAATATTATTACAACTTAAAATAACTGTTTTCTATTTAAATATATATTTTAAAATGTAATTATTTCTGTGATGAAAACACATTTTCCGCCATTACAGTCTTCAATGTCACATGATTCTTCAAAAATCATTGCTTTCCAATACAGGAGAAATCATCATTTGCTGCTCAAGAAACATTTATTTGCAATCTTGTGAACAGTTGTGCTGATATATATTTTTCTAGAAATTGTGATACATGTTTTAAGGATTATTAGGATTAGTTAGGATAAATTACCATTTGTGTAAGAAACCACATATTTAGCCTTTACATTGTTGACGTCAAACTTGGTGTAACCTTGTGTCTACACTTTTTTTTTTCGTAAGTGTATTTATGTATGTAAAGAATTAAGAGCTGTGGTGGATATTTTTCAGTAAATAATGACTTAAAAGTGTCTATTTATCTACTTAGTTGTATGTTTATGTGTGGAATACTTTGTGGGGGTTTTTGAGTCTGATGGAAGCCTGTTTCTATCACTGAATAAAAAAAAAGTAATTTTGCCTTTTAGCTAACAATTTTGAGAATTCTCACAATTTTGAGATATAAACTTGCAGTTGTGTTATAAAGTCAGTACTGCTTGATAATAAAGTCACAATTCTGAGAAATACAGTTGTAAGTCTGAGAAAGAAAGTCACAATTCTGACATTGATATTTCTCAGATAAAAACTCACAATTCTGACATATAACTCGAAATTGTGAGTTTATATCTCACAATTCTAAAAAAAAAAAGAGTTTGTTTTGGTAATTCTAAGAAAAAGTCTGAATTGCGAGATGTAAACTCACAATTGTGAGAAAAAAGTGTTTTTTTTAACAAAACATTTAAAGAAGAAAAGTCAGAACTGCAAGAATTCTGAAAAATATCAATATCAGAATTGCGAAAAACTTTTTTATAACTCACAATTGTAAGTTTATATCTCACAATTCTGAAAAAAGTCTCAATTGCGATTTTGTATTTGGTAATTCCAAGAAAAAAGTCTCACAACTGTGAGAAAAATTTTTTAATTCTGAGAAGGAAAGTCAGAGCTGCAAGATATTCTGAGAAATAAAGTCGCAATTTTGAGAAATTAAGTTGTAATTCTAAGAAAGAAAAGTGCAATTATGAAAAATATCAATGTAAGAATTGCGAGATAAACAATTCTGACTTTATAACTCACAATTGTGAGTTTATATCTCACAATTCTGAAAAAACTCTGAATTGCGAGTTTGTATTTGGTAATTCTAAGAAAAAAGTGAACTGCGAGATGTAAACTCACAATTGTGAGGAAAAAAGTCAAAATTCTGAGAAGGAAAGTTAGAATTGCAAGATATTCTGAGAAATAAAGTCACAATTCTGAGAAATAAACTCGTAATTCTGAGAAAGTCACAATTCTGAAAAATATCAATGTCAGAATTGCAAGATAAAAACTCGCAATTGTGAGTTTATATCTCACAATTCTGAAAAAAAAATTCTGAATTGCGAGTTTGTATTTGGTAATTCTAAGAAAAAAGAATTGCGAGATGTAAACTTACAACTGTCAGAAAAATAAAAAAAATCTGTGAAGAAAAGTTAGAACTGCAAGATATTCTGAGAAAGAAAGTCGCAATTCTGAAAAATATTAATGTCAGAATTGCAAGATAAAAACTCACAATTCTGACTTTTTTTTCTCACAATTCTGAAACAAGTCTGAATTACAGGTTTGTTTTGGTAATTCTAAGAAAATTAGTCGGAATTGCGAGACGTAAAGTCTTTCTCACAATTGTGAGAAATAAACTCGCAATTCTGAGAAAGTGTTAAAAAAATCTCACAATTCTGACTATTTTCTCTGAATTGCAGGTTTATATCTCACAATTCTGACTTTATAACTCGCAATTGCGAGTTTATATATCAGGATTCTGAGAAAAAAAGTCTGTAAACTCGCAATTGTGAGAAAAAAGTCTCAATTCTAAGAAAGTCAGAATCGCAAGATATAAACTGACAATTCTTATTTTTTCTCAGAATTGCAAGTTTACATCTGAAAATTCAGAGAAAAAGAAGTCTGAATTGCAAGTTTGCATTCTAATTCTAAAATTAGAATTTATTTTTTTTATTTTTTTTATTTTTTATTCAGTAGTGGAAACGGGCTTCCATAGATACCATCTGTTCCCATTCTCTTAATATAGAAAAGAACAGCACGATCATTTCATATAAAGAAAGTCATATGTGTGGGGTGGACTAACCCTTTAATCTGTCCCATACAATGTTTTCGCACACTGTTTTGCTCACCAAAGCAATCTAGCAGTCTGAATAGATGTAAAACATTTCTGAGAACAGATACGTTAAGGCAGCTGTAATCTTCTTTTACGGGTTGATCCTTTGAGGTGCTGAACTCAGCAAAAGGGCTGTAATCTCACAGACAGTCTAACTGTGCATTACAACACAGTGCTCTATCAGGTCCTGTGATAACTGCAGATTCCATGCAGACATGCTTCCACACAGGATTTACACACAATTTCATTTCATTTTGGCTGAACTTCAAAACAGGCATTGATTTTGTGTTTGGGAAATGATTGGATGTTCTTTAGCCCGAGACGGGCTCGGCAGACTCTGGCTGACCTACTTTTCCATGAACCAGCCTCTCTCTTATGTTTCAGACAGCTGTGCTACACTCAAACCTCAATGAGATCTTGACTGTTCGTGAGGGCTACACTTCAAAATGCATTCTACTTGTTTTTCCTCCCAATCTTTGTTGACCTGCTGTCACCTTTCAACGCATAGTGACATTTAATGTCTTGATATGCGACATCATCTTGATCTCATTCTCATTTTGTCTGTGCGAAGGCACAGAAAATCAATGTGTAAATCAATATAAGCTAAGTGTGACTATATTAGACTTTGTTCTGCCGATGTTGTTAGTATGCTCTGAACAGTAGGATATTACACACCGACTGTGTTCAGAATGGAATAATAGCACACTGCAGAGAGCTTAGGTTTTGCTGAAAATAGCATGTGAAACTATATAATGCTAAACATTTCAATATACTACACTATAAAAATTGAATGGAAATTTACAAGATTTCACATCTAATTCAATTTTTTTGTGAAATTTAGTAATTTGTGAGTGAATTTGCAGCGCACATTGTCACATTTTTAATTCAGCCAGTGAACTGCATTTGCCATCATTGATTATTTCTTCTATAATCCAAATTTGTGTAAAAAAACAATATTTTAGTCAAAATAAAAATGTTAAAAATTGTGGTTTATGTTAAAAAAGAAAATACATACATATTGTTGAATTGGTATGGGTAGTATGCTTATATCCCATTCCGAACATTATATTTTTGGGATTTCCCATGATGCCTTTGTGATGGGGAAGCCATGATCATACATGCTCAAGAGCTGCCGGGGCTGCTGGGATTAGACAGGTTGGCACGGTAACCCACTTTGTGGCGTGTGAGTAATGAGAGCGGCTGCAAATTACAGCACGAGAGAGATCGGTTCTTTCCCAGAAGCACTCTGGGTATATGAGACCCTGACCTTTGACCCTGCTGTTGCAGACATGGGTGCCCGCAGGATTTATTGACTGCACTCTGTAATGCATTGCCCACTTTATTTGTCATAGGCAGCTAAGCATAAAGACATTCAAAATAGATGACTAACCTGTAGAACGTCAGACATGAAATCCGATTTCCTCTGAATCTCACAAAATGAACATGTCTGGATCATGAGTCACCCTAAATAAAAGAAATAAAAAATATATATTTTGTTTAAAGAAATGAAGCCTTGTTTGGAAAAATTCAATTGTTTTACTGTATAAAATCCAGACATTTTTGGGGCTGATTTCTATTAGATTTTAAGTTGGAGGGGGAAAATTTTAATTTTTAATAAATTTAATTAGTATAATTTAATTTAAATATGAAAAAGTATAAATTAAAAGCTATTATTCGCTTCACAGTAATAATGGTATTGAGAAATTGTCATGAAAATAATGTTGCAGTGCAAAAATTCCTCTATGGGTCATTCTACGGAATTGGTTCAAAGTCAGAGTTGGGAACGTCTTTTTTCCACAAATTTTGTATGTATTCAAATTGTATAATATCTAAAGTACACATTTATAGTAATTCTGCAGTTTTGAAAATTTTTTGAATATTTGTCCTCTCCCAAATTTGTCACTACTGATACAGTAATATGTAATTCAATAAGAAGGGTTATATTGACCTATTAAGATTTTGCTTACATCTTCCTTAAACTTTTTCTATTTTATTAAAAGGTAAATCAATAACAATTACAATTTGAACAATATTTTAATTTATGAGATTTGTTGTATTTGGAGTCAAGTTTTTCTTTGTAAAAGGCAAAATGTTGATCACACTTAATTATTCATTAGTTTGAATTTACATTGAACCAAACGCTATCATAACATCTTAGTTGATAATTCAGTATACTTTATTTTTGACAAAGCATCCCATGTTTCGGTCGTGACTGCACATTTTCGGTAGTGACAGTAATGTTTTGGTAGCGACCACATCACATTACAGAATTTTATCCCACTAAAACATACTAAAATACTAAAAAAAAATGCATAACTGTACTAAAATTTAGTTTATTTCCCTCAAAATAAAGGATTATGTGTTCCTTACTGATATGTTAAATATTAGTGTGGGTTTCAATAAATAATAAAAGGATCTTAGTAAACACCTAAGATTTGAATGCTTTTTAAATGTGTTTTTTGGTTGCGTGACAGCAGTTTGCACCAATTCTGTACAATGCCCTATATACATCACTATATACTATAGAGTATACTATACTCTAAAATAGGCTTCATTTTCCTAAAATAGGCTTTTTTTTTCAGATTCACCCACCCCTACTGTTCTTCCAAGTCACTGAAGTAAGCTAAATAGGAATATCAAATTGTGAAATCCCCTTTCCCTGGATATTTACTTGTCAAACGCAAGGGAACGCTGGTCCACAGTGCCTTGAAATTGCTTTTATGAATTCTCTCTCTCTTTCCGAGTCAACAGATGCTTTGATTATAGGACACCCCCCACTCTCATCTCTCTGTTTTCCCTTTCTTTCTCTGCTGTCCCATTTATCCTTGAGTGTAAGATGAGGAATAACATGCCTGTAATTGAGCAAACTCATTAAAACATTGTCATCAGTTTTCTCCCTGTCTCAGACTGCAGTGTGCTAATGTGTTTATAATGAGAGAAAGGCCTGCTTTATTGCCAAGCAGAGAGTGTACGGTCAGGTGCACCTCAGCGATTGATGAAACGTTGCTACATCCCAGAACTGCTTCTGTATCATCACCTTATGTGGCATCCAGCTCTTCAGGCAGCTTTGCTGAGTCTTTATAAAAGCCGTTCACTGTTGAGAAACAAAGAACAGAAAGCTAATCAGTAAAGGACTAAAATGCTGTGTGGTCTTGACTGTAATGACTTTGTTCTCTAAGTCTCCCTCCCTCAAGAAGCAGGGGGTTTCGTAGTCTTGCTTTGTGCATGCGAAGATAAGAAATACAGAATTCAGATCAATGGGCTTAGACGTTGAATATCTGCTTTATTTTGGCAAGGGAATGTCCAAATCCTCCTAAGATTTAGTAGCAAGATTCTCCGGATGTCCCACCCTTCATCACTAGACCCTGAAAGAAAACACATTCATGCAGTTAATACAATACAATGCAACATTATACTGAAAAACAGGAAGCATCAAGCAGTAGGAAAGAATGTGCTATTGTGAGCAAATCTTGCTCCTCAGCTATTTGTAACCATATTTCAAAACTGTGTATTTCAGCATTCAGCAGCCATGTTCAAAAATAGACTGTTTTCTCTGTCTCTCCCCCACTGTGCCATTGACCGGCATCAGACGAAGTAAACCACGCATTCAGGCTGTTTAAGATACGCAGCAAAGTCTTTCAGTCAAATGTAGCACAAGAGTAATGGAAAGAGGTCTCCATGGCAACCACTTCCTCCCATTTTCAATTCAGCAAGCAATAAATCCATTGAGGGTGTGTGGGTTCTCAAAAAAAAACAAAAAAATTGAAGCACGCTTTCCTACTTGTTACATCTCAACCCTTCGTCTTTCATAAGCGGATTCCACTAAAGACGCAACATCTACGAAAGCAAGTCTGTTGATTTCAACTGAACAATACAGAAAATTCAAGCAATGTGATCTGCTGTTTAGAGCTCATCAGCCTTCAAACAAATGCATCTTTTTGAGGAAGATGAAAGACGATTGTTTAAAGGTAGGAAACCCTCCTACTGATGCAGAAACATTTGGTTGAATACAATCAATCACATTTGTGGTGTTTTGATTGCTATTGCTCATTTTTGTATCGTACGCCTAGAAAAGATAAAAGACTGTTTTTTTGACAAATGAATTTGCTTCTTTTTCTCTGTGTACCAGCATTATAATCAGTCTTTCTGGACTGATTTATTAGATGTCTGGAGTTAATCCTGTCGTATGTAAATTGCGTGGCGGTTTCTGTCCTCGGCGGCGAATCCCGTGGATTTAGTGTTGAACGTGAAGGATGTTGTGTATTTCTGTGTCAGATGATAATGAATGGAAGGAAAATCGTAGTCGGAGGAGGGGAGCGTCAGCTCTCTGTGGAGGGGCGGAGAATTCGGAGCTGTTCATGCTGCGGGAATGGCAGCTTTATCTGTTTAAGTGCACTGAATGCTTTTTCAGCCTTTTGGTTTGATCCAGGGATGATTTTGAAGGATTATTGTATGTATTTGTATGCACAAAAACTTCAGTGCTTCTACCTAAGTCTCTTTTAACCTATTTTCTTACAAATGTGGGGCAGTAGAACACCTTTCTTCCGATTGGTATTGACAGAGGCAGGTTTTAAGCATGCGCATGCTTTTAACATATGCAGATGGCAGACTAATTGTTGTTTTCCTGCAAATCACATGTTGTTTGACAAACAGATGCATTTATGGAAGCTTTTAATCCTGCTGTGATTAATTAAGACAAAGCATATTATTTATTGTTCTGGTATTGCAAAACACAATGTCCCCAGCCTATATTTCATATATATCCCTAAAACTATCTTGTTATAAGAATAGTATGGAACAGACCTGAGAATAACTGTCCTATGAGTTTATATTCTTCTGGCATTACAGTCTTAAAAATAAAGGTTTCAAAAGAGTGTTTTTGCAGTGATGCCATAGAAGAACCATTTTTGTTCCCCACAAAGAACCTTTTAGTGAACAGTTTATAAAAGAACCATTTTGAAAAACTTTTTCGACTATAAAGAACCTTTTCTGCATTTAAAAGGTTCCATGGGTGTTCAAGGTTTTTCATGGAACCATTGATGCCAATAAAGAACCTTTATGTTTAAGAGTATAATGTAAAATTAAAGAAATAATTCACTGAAAAATCTATTACTTACCTTCATGTCTTTCCAAACCTGTGTGACTTTCTTTCTTCCACATATGAAGTTTAGCAGAATGTTTAGGCTGCCAAAGCTTTGTGAAGAAAAAGAGAGATTTAAAATGTTAGAAATTGATCATCTTTTCTTTCATTGCAACTTTTAAATGTCATTGGTATCCATGTTTCAGTCTAGGCATTTTTATTTGTTCAGCCCTTTTTTTTAAACTATCTATGCAGTTACAAGAGCTGGGTAAATACTGATTTATCGATTTTAATTTATTTTCATTTTTACGAAACAATATAGATTCTTAAATCACAAGATTTAGTCTAGCCTGTTTTCAGTTAATGAACGGAACATTGTAGTGCACTTCCCATCCAATAAATTGTAATAAGCTTTGTGCTTTGTTACTTTTGATATGAAACAAAGTCTCCAATTTCAAATTCTGTCCATTTTAATTACAATATTCAAACAATAAATGGCGCTTTGGCACTGTTTAATGTGGAGTGACAGATCGCTGTAGTGCCTTAGTTCAACAGAAGTGCTTCGTATTCATTCATTTTTTATTATGTGCTATAACTGAGTTAAAGCGAAGGAGACATTAAAGGAGAAGTCCACTTCCATAGCAAAAATTTACAGATAATTTACTCACTCCCTTGTCATCCAAGATGTTCAAGTCTTTCTTTCTTCAGTCGTAAAGAAATTGTGTTTTTTTAAGGAAAACATTTCAGGATTTCTTTCCATATAGTGGACTTCTGTGGTGCTCTAAGTTTGAACTTCCAAAATGCAGTTTAAATGCAGCTTCAAAGGGCTCTAAATGATCCCAGTCAAGGAAAAAGGGTCTTATCTTTCTTAAAAAATTGACAAGTTATATACTTTTTAACCTTAAATGCTCATCTTGTCTAGCTATGCGTGTACTCTGTGTATTCTGGTTTAAGACAGTTAGGGTATGTCAAAAAACTCCTATATCATTTTCTCCTCCATCTTCAAAATTATCCATCACTGCAGAAGTACCAACCAAGTGTTTACAAAGTGAGCGTGCAAAGAAGATCAAACGGCCTTCACAAAAAAAGGTAAAACAGCGATGTAGGTTGATAGAGATGGGAGTAAGAAAATGAGAAAATGAGAAAATGAGATGAGAGATTTTGCTATTTCTATTTCGACACCCTAACTGTCTTGAACCGGAATACACAGAGTACACATAAAGCTAGACAAGATGAGCATTTGTGGTTAAAAAGTATATCAATTGTATTTTTTTTTTTAGAAAGATAAGATGTTTTGCTAGATAAGACTCTTCTTCCTAAGCTGTGATCGTTTAGAGCCATTTTGGAGCTGCATTTAAACTGTATTTTGGAAGTTCAAACTAATGGGCACCTTAGAAGTCTACTACATGGAGAGAAATCCTGTTTTACTCAAAAAACATAATCTCTTTATGACTGAAGAAAGAAAGACATGAACATCTTGGAAGACATGGGAGTGAGTAAATTATCAGTAAATTTTTGTTCTGTAAGTGAACTTCTCCTTTAATGTCTCCTCTGCGTTAATTCAGTTACAGCATGAAATAAACATGAATGAACATCCGAAAGAGTATATCTTACTAAAATCCGTATTCTGTCTCATGTAATTGTTCTATCATTGTTTTAACCACGCAAAAACTTCAGTATAACAGCTTGTAGATAATAGCAATGTTTCCATCACCCTGTTTTTATTGACATTTTGAATTATGGCATCAGAAACAAGTGATGTAAATCCCAAAATTTTACACTTGCTTGAGGTGGTTTTTGAATTGTGCAAAAAAGGGTAATGCAAATAATGGGAGACGGAAATGCATTTTGCTAATAAATTCCTGCCTCCCAGAACTGTCACAACTGCATTCCCAAATTTTCGGCTGGCAACGGCCTCCGAAAGCAGTGACCACATTTATTGTGTTTTGTCTGCTCTCTCTGAGGCACAAGTAATTTATTTTAGCTATATACAAATTATTATATTCAGTGGCTTCTCCTACATTTTTTTAGTGATATTTAGTGCCATTTTATCCAGAAGTGATGATTTTGTTCTTTGTTCTCGCTTATTTGCAAATGTTTTATGTGATATTCCAATTTTGTGCATAAGTTAAATTCACACTTTGGAAGAAAACCCAGCTAATGTCAAGTTTTGTCTCATTTATCGCAGAAAAACATATTTGATGACCATAAACTCAGTAGTCAGCCAGAAAAATGAACTCTAGAGAGGAGCATTTTGCCAAATATATGCACCATAAATGCACGTTTTTGTCATGAGATCAGGTACCAATCAACGAAGCTTATTATGCAGTCTTACTTAATTCTAATTAAGCAAGCATTTTGTGGTTAAATATTTTTTATGATGCTAAACTGTACAACTGACCTACCTAGTTTCATCTTTCCTATTACTCCACAGTCTTTTTCTTGTTATATAACAAAATAATTTACACTCAAATTAATATTTCATGTCCATTTATTAGTTTAGTAAGTAGCTGTGTAAGAAGAGGCATAATGTTCAGCGAGCTGGTTATTAACCTCCAAATAACCCTCTTCAGAGAGATACATGATAAACTTGTTGTGGTTTATTTTACGATAATGACCAGCTGACCGTACATTATCCCTTAAAACAAGTGGTAAGTCTTGTATACATAAACGCTCTTTTGTGTTGTGTTGCAGCTGACATCATCTCTACTGTGGAGTTCAACTCTACTGGAGAGCTCTTGGCCACGGGAGACAAGGGAGGAAGAGTTGTGGTTTTTCAAAGGGAGCAAGAGGTAAGATAAAACCATCAATTCTTTCATATGCATTCATTCCTGTAAACAAGAGCGCCACACAGTCAATAAACTCACTGCTTTTCTTACTGTGCGAGCAAAAACCACAGAGCCGCACCCTGTAACACAACTTCCTGTGGCCTTTAATATGGTTTAAATTGACACACAATGGTAACACAGGTGAGGTCTCTATAAACCTCAGGTGCACATGCTCAGACCTGAAGCTTTTTTTCATGTGTTTGTTCATAAGCAGTTTTGTGAAAGCTTAGAAATTAGCTACACTGCTGGATAGTAACAATATTGTATTAACTAAACTGAAGCAACTTAAAGGGATAGTTCAACAAAAATAGACAATTCTATGTGGAACATAAAAAAGTGTTTTGTTTTGTTTTTTATACAGTGAAAGTCAGTAGTAACCAAAACTGCTTGGTTAAATGTTTTATCCAATAATATTCATTTAATAAGAAGAAACACAATTACTTTTTTTTATATAAATTCACCTCAGGGTGATAGCATCTTAAACAGAAACTTAAATGGAAAAATGTACAGCTTCATACACAACTAAACAAATACGAAAGTAGACCACACCTAATTGATTTAAAAACAGAGTAGTAATTAGGGGTTGATCGATTATCGGCCTGACCAATTAAATCACCAATATTAAGCATTTTTATATTTAAAAATTTTATATTTAAAAATCGGTATCGGTTATTTTCAAAACCAATTTGCCGATAAAATATTTTAAAATCGCTTAAAGTTTTTGTCAAAGCCCTTGTTATTCTTCATTTTGACATTAATTTTCATTTTTAGACTGGACACATATATTGGTTAAAAATATTGTTTTTTTTGTCAGAATTTTTAGACCAGACACATATCAATTCCAAATATAGTTTTTGTCACAGTTTTTCTCAGAGCCCTTGTTATTCTTAATTTTAACATTCATTTTTATGTTTAGACCACACATATCAGTTCATAATATCGGTTATTGGTTTACTTGATCTGTAATAATCCGTATTGGTATCAATCGGTCATTTTCAACACAGATTTGCCAATAAAATAATTTTAAAGTATTTTAAGAAAGTTTTTTGTCAAAACCATTGTTATTCTTAATTTTGATATTCATTTTCATTTTCAGACCAAACACATATATCGGTTTAAACTCTAATTTTTTGTCAGAATTTTTAGTCCAGATTATTTTTAAACCAAACACATACATGAGTTCAAAATATCGTTTTTTTGTCAGAATTTTTAGACTATACACATATATCAGTTCAAAAAATTGTTTAATGTCAGAATTTTTAGATCAGTTCAAAATATTGTTTTTGTCACAGTTTTTGTCAAAGCCCTTGTTATTCTTAATTTTGACATTCATTTTTAGATGAGACACATATATCAGTTCAAAATATTGTTTTTTTGTCAGAATTTTTAGACCAGACATATATATCAGTTCAAAATACTGTTTTTGTCAGAGCTCTTGTTATTCTTAATTTGACATTAATTTTCATTTTTAGACCATACCATATATTGTTACAAAATATCGGTTATTGATCTACTTGATCTGTAATACTCAGTATCAACATCAGCCCTGAAAAACACACAGCGGTCAACCCCTAGTAGTAATAAACAGCATTTCAATTCATCCTAAATTAGTATGGTTACTGATGTAGTTATTTGAATGACATTTAGAAAACATTGCCAGTGACAGATGATCAGAGAGAGTGTCCTGTACCAACCTGAAATATTCAGCTTTAAATAGTCTAAAATTTAGAGTCTCAAATCACTGAATCCTTTTTGAATCTGTTCATTTACAGAAACAGGGACCAGATTTACTAAAATAAACTGGACTTTCCAACATACTATATGAGAGAGAGCCATTTAGTAAAGCTGTGAGCAATACAATGTATTGGTGTTTGGTCACGCTGCACTGCTACACATTGGAAAAAGTAGCTTGTAATTGGAAAACTGTCAGTCCTAAACTACTGTAACATTACGTATTTCGGGTAGTTACACCATTTATGCAGGATTTTCTGTTGAATTCAGTTTATTCTTCCTCTAAAATAGATGCTATGCTGTCAGCCAACGCTGCTACTTCACACAGATGGACTCTTACAGTCCTCTCTAGAGAGGGACTCCTTTCTGTTTACTTTAATTTAACTGCATGAGTGGTTTACACAATTATTGATTTTGATGGTTCTCAATGTGAAAACTTCCTTATTTCCATGCTGCCATTGATTGCGAATGCATTAACGTAATAGTCCAACTGTGACCAGGAAACCTGCAATTAGCTGTTAACAAGATCAGCAGCACATTGTGGGATATTCACAGGCACAAAGCTCTGTGGATTTCCATTGATCTCAATGCTCATTATTTACAAAGTTCTACACATTCTCCATCCCTTGCGTGTTCATTTATTATATATTTTTGAGTAATTTGATTATGCTTTCCATTACCACTTAGAATGTAGTTATTTTGCCACAGATTTCCCTCAACATATAGTTGCTACAGTTGAGGTCAAACATTTACATACACATTACATACACCTACCAAAATAAGAGGGATCATACAAATTTTTATTACGTACTGACCCGAATAAGATATTTTACATAAAAGACATGTACATATAGTCCACAAGAAAAAATAATAGTTGAATTTATAAAAATGACCCAGTTCAAAAGTTTACATACATATGATTCTTCATACTGTGTTGTTACCTGAATGATCCACAGCTGTGTTTTTTCTGTTTGTTTTTGTTTAGTGATAGTTGTTCGTGAGTCTCTTGTTTGTCCTGAACAGTTAAACTGCCGGCTGTTCTTCAGAAAAATCCTTCAGGGACCACTAATTCTTTGGTTTTTCAGCATTTTTGTGTATTTGAACTCTTTTCAACAATGATTGTATGATTTTAAGATCCATCTTTTCACACTGAGGACAACTGAGAGACTTATATGCAGCTATAACAGAGGGTTCAAACGCTCACTGATGCTCCAGAAAGGAAAACAATGCATTAAGTGCCTGGGGGTGAAAACTTTTGAACATAATAATTTTTTTTTATTATTTTGCCTAAATGTCATACGTTTTCATTTAGTTCTGCCCTTCAGAAGCTACAAAAGATACTTATGTTTCCCAGAAGACAAAATAAGGTAAATTCACCCTGATAGCATCAGTGAGCATTTTAACCTTCTGAAATAGTTGTCAGTTGTCCTCAGACGACGATGAATCTCAAAATCATACAGTCATTGTTGGAAAGGTTTCAAATACACAAAAATGCTGAAAAACCAAAGAATTTATGTGACCTTAAGGATTTTACTGAAGAACAGCGGGCAGTTTAACTTTTGAGGACAAACAAGGGACTACGAACAACTATCACTAAACAAAACAAAACAAACAAAAAAAACAGCTGTGGATCATTCAGGCATCAACACAGTATTAAGAATCAAGTTTATGTAAATATATGAACGGGGTAATTTTTATAAATGTAACTATTATTTTCTCTTGTGGACTATATGTAAATGTCTTTTATGTGAATATCTTATTCAAGTCAGTACTAAATAAAAAATAGCATGCAGTTTGTATATTCCCTCTTCTTTTGATAAAATAATTAACATTTCGCAGATTCTGCAAGGTGTATGCACACTTTTGACCTCAACTGTATGTACAAGCATAACACAACATATGCTAGTAATGAGCTACACAGCTGAACTTAGAGGATGGCATTTCTCTCCTTTTTCCCATAGAGCAAGAACCAGCCTCACAGACGTGGGGAGTATAATGTTTACAGCACGTTTCAGAGTCACGAGCCAGAGTTTGACTACCTGAAGAGTTTAGAGATCGAGGAGAAGATAAATAAGATACGCTGGCTGCCTCAGCAGAATGCTGCCTACTTCCTGCTCTCCACCAATGGTGAGTCCACATTTGAGATCTCAATGCAGTTGGAGGAAAAATTTACCCATTGACAGAATGTTGTCATCATGTACTCATCTTCACATTGCTCCAAATGTGTGACTGACTTTCTTCTGTCGAACACAAAAGGTCCAAGCAAAATCAGACTGCGTTAGACCGCAAACTCTTAATGTGAGCTATTATGTATATGTGATAGCTGCTGTCATTTCAACAAAAGATTGTTGGAACAGTAAGGGAACAGTCAAGTCTTCCAATGACATCATACATCTCCCCACGTTCAGATGGTATGGCTACGGTTTACATTCTCTGTCGGTGCTGGATCTTTTCCAGCCGTGTGCCAGATTGTGTCCCACAGACTGCAAAATTTCCCACTGCCCACCTTATTTTCTTCTTTCTCTCAATTTTTCTTTTCATCATGCTTTGCCTGCTTCCAAATGGTATAATGAAGCTGCACTGTGTGTAATGGTCTATTTTCAGATAAAACTGTGAAACTGTGGAAGATCAGTGAGAGGGATAAGAGACCGGAGGGATATAACCTGAAGGACGAAGATGGAAGAATCAGAGACCCGGCCACCATCACCTCATTACGGGTTAGCTCGCTTGTCTTATCACCACCTGCAAATACACAATAAAGACAAGTAAATTACATCTGTTCGCTAGATATGTCAGAAGCATTTCAGATATTCTGACATATCTAGTAAACAAAGAAAATAAAAAAATACATATTTTGCATAAATAACATGAAGCCTGTTTCTAAGAGCATTAATAACATTTGCTTTGTGACATTATTTTTATGACAATTAATTACCATAATTTTCATTATCATTAAATTCTCATTAGGGCAGTATAATGTTTTTATTTAATTCAGCACAAATTAAGCTTTGACAATAAATACTACAATGAATATTTTATTAATGTATTTATTTTGCATTAGAGTAACAATTAAAATGTCCTTAATTGTCATGAAAATTGTCACACAATACAAGAAAATATGAATAGTCTTTAAAACATGCTTCATTTTCTTTAAGCATAATCTAAATACCTTCCAAGGTTTTGTGAGAATCATTCCTACAACCCATGTGTACGTTTTGAGTGGTTTAGCTGACAGTAATGCATGCTGAAATATGTAGTTTGCTCTGTTTTTTGGAGAAGCTGAAATGGCAGACAGTTGAACAGTTAAATCTCATCCTCCACTGAAGTACATCTATTTCAATATCATACCTGGAAGTCAGAGGTTTATTATAAATCTGCTGGTGCGTGTTCTCATTAATGCTTTGAGAAGTAGCTGCTGTTCGCCTCACATTCTCACATGAAAATCTCATTCTCTGTGTCAGTGTTCAGCACCGATGCTGACAAATGATGAGCTGTCAGCGACCAAAAGGCATTCATTCATAATCAAACAGCAAGGACAAAGACAGACGATAATGTGCAGTGAAGGGGCTCGCAATCATTCCTCCCTCTGCTCTCCTTCTCACTCGTTCTCCACTCATCCCTCCAAATTGAATACAGATACAAAGAGGGCGCGACTCCGAGTACCCATTAATGTTTGGTGCGGTGTCTGTTTTCTGCTCCACGGCCTAATGGATTAAAGCACTCCACTCCTCCACCATTGTCTGTCCGGGCAGAAGATTAGCCTGACACCGGGGTGATGGCACAGAGCGGGCGGCAATCCCATTTGGACCGTGAAATGTATGTGCGGTGGAGATGCGGAGACGAGTTTATCGTGGAGCTCCGGTAGTGATGGAGGAGGGGAGGGATGAGACACACGTCATGTGTTCTGGCAGTCTCTAGTGCCAGCGCTGTGATCTTACTCTTGTCTCAGTATGCAATTTTACCCCTAAGGTTTGCTATGGTCTAGTTTCTGAAGTCCATGAGCTGACGTGATACAAGATGTGACCGGCGTGCCATTTAAAGTCAGCGGATACCTGACCTTTTATAACAATACAGCAAATCAAAAAGGTGTCCTGTGATATTTAACCTACTAATGCTGTCTGTGCCGTAAAAACTGAAAGCAAGGTGTTGGCCAATCCCCCATCCCCCTGCCCATCTCAGTGGTAGATAATAAATGCATTTTCTTATCTATTCCATGGTCTTTCGCTCCCTCCTTTCCTCCTGCGTGATCTGTTTGCTCTTTGAACTAATGTGGGACTGCTGAATTTGGCACAGGAGGTTATTTCCCCTCAAGAGACATTAAAAACAGAGGGGCATCCTCAGATTCCATAGTTATTTTATATGTAAAAAGGAGAGATTCCTGTAGCCATATTTCTAAATACACTCTTAAAAATAAAGTTTCTTTATTGGCATTGATGGTTCCATGAAGAACGTTTAACATTAATGGAAACTTCGCATTAAGAAAAAAAATATAATTTTAAGAATTGTTCACTGAAAGGTTCTTAGGGAACCCATTGTTCTTCTATGGAATCACAGTGAAAACTTCCTTTTGGAAGCTTTATTCGTAAATTGTTAGTTCTGTTTTACTGACAGTTAATGCTGTTTTATAGCAATAACTCCTAAACTATTAGTTGCATGTTCAAATGCCTTATATTGTTGGAATCCTTGGCCCATGATGGTCAAAACACCACATTTTCGCTTAACGCTTCATTTCGGGTATTTTCAATTTTTTTTAAAAACCTACTTTTGCAAACTAGTCCTAGGTTTTTCACCCAATCAGAATCAAAACCAGTGCAGTAAGATTCTCTGTGACAGTGAATATCAATAATTATTAAAAAAGGTTTCGACTCACCGTTGTGACGGGAATGCAAAAATGTTCGAAAGGGGTGGAGCAGCTTTTACTAACACCCACATTGAACAGAAATAGATATTTTTGCCAAACTCAGAACAACTCAGAGCTCAATCTGAGGTCACAGTAAAAAAAACATGGAGGTTGGCCACTTGGTGGCACTATAACAACATAAAAAGGCTATAACTACGCACACGTTAGACCAATCAGCTTGAAAATTGGTATGCCGTGTAGGGCTGACAACGATTAGTCGACATTATTGACAACATCAACAATAAAAAGCAATGTGGATGTTTGCACGATTAATCGACGATTAGTTAATTAATCGTTCTAAAAATCGTTAGATTAATCGATTATTAAAATAATCGTTTGTTGCAGCTCTAATGCCATTTCTATGTCCAATGTACCAAGTGTCTATGAGGACATTTATGTATCTCAAAAAACATGAAAAAAATTACTTTTAAGCATCTATTAGACAAGGTTAATGAAAACTTAGTGGCCCTAGAGGTCTGTAAGACTTTTAAAAGAAATCAGGCACTAGGCGGTGCTAACGTAAATGTAAAATGTAAAATGTAATGTAAAAAACTACTTTTATGAACTAGTCCTAGGTTTTTTACTCAACCTCAACATAAGCACTGCAGCTAGATTCTCTGGCCTCTCTACATTAATACCCTCTGGGTAGCTATAACAGGAACGTTTAGAAAAGAGGGGTGGCCAAATATACCCAAAAGCCTATAAATCCTAAACAAAAACTCAAAACTTCACGAAACGTGACAAATGATTCTGAACAAGTATGCAAAGTTTTATGCAAATTCAACCATAGGTGTTAAAGTGCTAAAAATAAGTGTTAAAATGAATCATATTTCTATGGTAAATAATCTAGATTTGCCAAAATTATTTTTTAAATCACTGATTTAGGTGGTTACAGGCTTGCTAAATAATACTTTTTTTTCATATGTGCTTAAATGCCTTAAAGAGCTTGAACCCTGTTAATCGCTGCTTGCAGCTATATTTTAAAGTCTTAATTATTAATATGATTAATATTATGATAGTAAAAACAATCTAATGTAATTCAATTGCTCAAAACACATATAACCAAGACAAAAATAAAATAATATTTCTTTTTTCACTAACAATAACTATTGAACTACATACAGTTCTTGAAACTTCTGGAATCACAAATGAATAGTGTTAAAAATATACAAAGTGTTATTACTCAGAATACTACAGAATCCTGCTCATAGATTTACTTCAAACTAGGTGCCTCCTCTTTCAAACTATTGATGGCAACATGGCTAATCCATTGACTAGTTTTTCTTAAAAGACATATATTGTACCCCTATGAAAATATCAGATGCTTATGAAAGCATCAGATGGTCAGTGAATAAACTGTGGGTGGTCCATGGGTGTGCCATCTTATGCTGAGACTAATAAATGGACGACATATAAATCTGTCAGCATGATAAACAAACAGCACATGAAATGCTAATGTGTGCACTTGGGCGTGCACAACTAAACCAAAACAACCTGATATACATATTCCTCTTTAAAAGCTCACTGCAGTCATCCTCTGCATCCGAAAGCAGCTGATACATTACAATAGTGGTTTAAAAGCCTAAAAGGGTAATTTTACAGCTAAGGACTGATTTAAATGCCTCTCACATAAGGCAGAGGTGCTTCTGTGATGTGGTAATGAGTGATTCTCTTTTTGGAGGCATGCGCTGCCTCTAAACATCAGCGTCAGTTAAACAGGCCTCATCTGCATACTGCAATTAAGACCTGCGGGTGGGGCATTGGTGCTGTTCTGCGCATCAGCTCACAGCAGGACGTTTAGTTCAGTGGACTTTTATAAAATGTGTCCCGCTGGATGGTCCCAGCCCACAAAATGCCAAATGCATGTTGAGCGCCATCATAATGGTCATTAGCCCCAATTAGATGTGAGGTGCCAAATATAGAACTCTAAAAAAAGGTTAATCGTGCATTTTTAATCAGTTCTACCAATTATTAAAGACCCCATGATATGGTTTGAGGAGCTAGTTTTTTCTCCCTGTGTTTCTCCCTGCTGCTTAATTCAGCATTCTTTAAATAGAGTTATGGTTTGTTATGTATGTCCCAGTTTTCGCTGATGAATGACAAGAGGGTCCCTAGTGGTGATATGACCAACAATCTTTGGATAAAGGATGACTGTGTTGTGGCTGTTGCAATTGTTGCAGCACATTCTGAACTTTTTATGTCTCGTCTTCTCTCAGGTGCCAGTACTGCGGCCCATGGACCTCATGGTTGACGCCACACCTAGGAGAGTGTTTTCCAATGCGCACACATACCACATCAACTCCATCTCTGTCAACAGCGACTATGAGACCTTCATGTCCACCGATGACTTGAGGATCAACCTTTGGAACCTGGAGATCACAAACAGAAGCTTCAGTATCCTTTAAATCTGACAAAAAAATGTTTTGGAAAAGAAAGTTTACCTTCAGTACTGGGCCCAACAGAATTGACCCTTCGCAGTAAGTTTGATTGGCAGGTGATCTGACCAATTGTAGTGCCGAATCTGACATTTTTGTCTGAAAATACAAACCAGACATTAGATTATATTAACGTTGATGGACTTGAACTTGAAATGGTGTTTTGAGTCTTTCCATGGTTGAAACAAAACACCTTCTGATGTTCATTCATGTTTATTTCATGCTATAACTAGTAAAGAGTAAAAGATGATTGATTAGCATGCCACTTGAAATGAGACACATTAAAAAAGCCACAAAACTGTATTTATTGTTTGAATTTCTTAAAAAATGACCAAATTTGAAAGCGGAGACTGTTTCATACCTAAGTAACATGCTCTGTCTTGTCTGTCGGAGCCTTGTCAAATTCCTCTTTGCTCCGTGATGTGTTTTTCACTGTGTGAGAACATGATGTGTGGCTTAAGAGCTTCATGTCTCTACTACAATTAAACCTACAAGGTGATGCGTTTTCCTGAGCTGCTTTTTCAGACATTGTAGACATTAAGCCAGCAAACATGGAGGAGCTGACGGAGGTGATAACGGCAGCAGAGTTTCATCCTCACCAGTGCAACACCTTCGTCTACAGTAGCAGTAAAGGCTCTATACGGCTGTGTGACATGAGGGCGTCAGCGCTTTGTGACAACCACTCAAAATGTAAGTCAATGTAACCCTAGTAGAGAAAAAAAGACATACATGAGCCAACATTACACTATCGTTCAAAAGTTTTGCGGTCATATTTATCAAAGAAACTTAAAAAATAATGAACAGCAATATCTGGTGTTTTCTTGAACACTAGATCAGCATATTAGAAAGAAATTCAACAGAAAGAAACTAACGGTGTGTTCACACGGGGCGTCAGCGTCAATGCTTGACGGAAGGCGTGGCTGAAGTTTGGCACTGACGCCATGGTCATAGCAGCGTCAGCCAATGAAATTAGACCGTTTGCTGCTCTTGAACAGGACAGCACAGTACTGTATAGCACAGCATTTCCTTACCAAACTGTAGGATTTGAGGTATTATTCATGTCTCTAGTTCATGGTTTGTTAGGATTAGACATACAACTATTTGAAACCTTTAAAGTTGTCCAAAAATAAGTTCTTAGCAATGCATATTACGGCATATTACAGTGTATTTTTGGCTATTGCTACAAATATACCCGTGCTACTTAAGACTGGTTTTGTGGTCCAGGGTCACAAATAGTGCAGGATGAGTTATTATGCATCATCGTAGGGATTTGAACAAAGCCCCAATAGGTAATAGTGATGCTTGCCTTAGCAAACACCAATAATAATCTTTATAGTCGTTAACATATTGTACACCTTTTTAAATGAGTCCTTACTGCATTATTGTAACATTACAAATTCAAGGGCTAGTACAGCTTCAGAAACACCATTGTCTCTAGAGAGCAAAGCCACTACATACGCCATGACAGGGATTAGCCTCTCTTCCACCTAGGGCGAGGGCTTTGGAGGTGAGGATTATGCAAATTTTTTATATGATTGCGTCTCCTTGAGCTTAACTGGCTAATTTCATTTGGGGATTGGACACAATGCAGACTGATGAACCTGTACTGGTGCTACAGTGGCATCCCTTTTGGCTGCACATGGCTGAATTGATAACCACAAATTGACACATTTCCATTTCCAGTTTAGTGTGGGAGTCCTGGATGTGCATTTGATGATCAGATTGAATGCATTGACATTTAAGCTTGGCATAAAAATCAATGCTCAAGGGCAGATAGCTGTGCCTATAGTTTTCACACCGCTGAAAGAATTTGGTCATTTCCTTGGTTTTATCGACGTGCTCACTGGTCCATGTGTTCACATCCTGTTGAATAGATATTTACATACTGCCGCTGAATTTTAAAAGGCCAGATTTGCTGGAGGGGGTAACAACTGTGAGGGCTTCGGTTTTAGCCGCCTTAGTTTATATCTCCAGCACCATACTGACCTAAATTATACACACATCTGTCAATTTTTTCCTTGGTACATGATCTCACAGCAGGCGGATGTGCCAGTCTGCCTCAGGAAAGACCTCCTCAGTATCTTCTATATTGCGTAGTGTGTGCATGTGTGTGTTGCTCCTTCCATCCACACTAATAAATCTTCTAGGCGTCCCAGAGAATATTCTTAAAAATCAATCTGCGGTGTCAGGCGGGGGAGGCTAACCAAGCCCAGCAGGGCTCCGAGCAGCAGCGGAGGCCCGTAGCCCTACACATCACTCCCCAGAGGACTCATTAGCCCCCTCTGAATGACACCCAGCAAGACTGCAGGTGGACAGGCTCACAATGTGACACGGCACACTCATGACAAACACCTGCAGTCCACCAGTGCCCAAATATCCCTGCAAGCATTGATCTGTTTCCTCCCCCTCTGTCTGTGTTTTTTTATCCGCCTGCAGATAAATCACAGGATAATCCACAACTGAGTCAACAAAACAGTGAGGGGATAATCGATAGTGGATGATAAATATCTGTTTCTCTATTCTGACAGGTGTATTATTTCCCTGGCGAGCCAGGCAGATTTATGACGTGTTGGGAAGCAAACAGTGAAAGTGATTTAGAAAAACTTTCTTTGGAAAGTTGGTTTGTTTTTAAGGCCAACATGAAATGGCACTCTCAATCTGTGATGTATTTTGAAGTGCCCTTCCAAAAGTTTGGGATCAAAATTAATGTTTTTAAAAAAAAAAGTATTTTCTACTTATCAAGGCTGATTACAAATACAGAAAAAACTGTAATATTGTGAAATATTATTGCAATTTAAAATAGTGGTTTTCTATTTTATTATACTTTAAAATATAATTTATTCATGTGATAAAAAGCTGAATTTTCAGCACTATTCCTCCAGTCTTCAGTGTCACATGATCCTTCAGAAATCTAATATGCTGATTTATTATCAATGTTGGAAACATTTGTGCTGCTTAATTAAATTTTTTTTTGAATGTGTGATACTTTTTTCAGGATGTTTCTTTGATGTCAAAAAGAACAGCATTTATTTGAAATAGAAATCTTTTGTAACAATATACAACACCGTTTAAAGTTTGGGGTAGTACATTTGGGCAGCACTTTTTTTTCTTTCTTTCTTTGAAAGAAATTAATACTTTTATTCAGCAAGGATGTGTTAAAAAGTGATAGTAAAGACTTACGTTGTTAGAAAAGATTTCTGTAATAAATCAGCATATTAGAATGATTTTTAAAGGATGATGTGACACTGAATGCCGGAGTAATGATGCTAAAAAATTAAATAAATAAAAAAAACTGTTATTTTAAATAATAATATTTCATAGTATTACTTCTTTTTTCTGTATTGCAACTTTGAAGGGACTTCTTTAAAAAACATTAACAGTCTTAAGGCAGTGCACTTCTAAAGGAGATGGGATATTCAATGAAGACGGGACATGTTTTATACTAATTTTAACATTTCTATATTTGATTTCTCATTCTCTTCTAGTTTTCGAGGAGCCAGAAGACCCAAGCAATCGCTCATTTTTCTCTGAAATCATCTCATCCATCTCTGACGTTAAGTTCAGCCACAGTGGGCGATACCTGATGACACGTGACTACCTGACAGTGAAGGTCTGGGATCTCAATATGGAAAGCAAACCACTGGAAACCTATCAGGTACATGAAACATGAAATGCATTAAACATTATATGTCGTGAATGAACTGCAGGGGGGTTTGAGTTTAATGAAAACCTAATAATAAATTAAATCATAAAAAAAGTTACATTAAAATAAACATTTCAAAATCAATCAATCAAAAAAAAAAACGTATTAAACAAATGAAATATTTTTAATATGTTTTCTATAACCAATGTCAGAAAACCAATGAACATGCAAATGTGATACTTAATTATTCAAATATTTATTTTAAAATCTCAGGGGTACTCTAAGTATATAAATCAGGCGAAAGAGAATCAGATGACAAAAAGTTTGTAAATTTGTGCATTTTAATGTGTTTTTTAAAAGACACAGAAATACATGGTTAAATAACCTGAGCGATAATTCAAATAAATATTGTTAATAAGTTAATAAGTTGTTGATGCAGTGTTGAAAGGCTAAAACCTGAAATGATTTTTGTAAATCAGTGGTCGAATGCTGCGTGACAACCTGACTAATGACTGATCTTTGTGTGAATGTCCACAAAACTGGAAGACTTTCTGAATGTATATAAGCAGTAGGCTATTTTAGAAAGGAAGATGTAAAAGATGATAAAGAGGAATTAGGGAGAATCAAAAAAATTAGAACTAATGTATTGCTATCGTGTAAATATGTAACTATGTAATCAATAAAAAGTAACTGTAGTCTGATTATGAGTATTTTAAAATGTAATTCAGTCGAATTACAATTACTTAATTTTTGATTACTACCCAGCTCTGATTGAAGACTAAAGCTTAATTTAAAGGGCTCCATTAAATAATATTTGGCTTTTTTGGCTTTTAATCCATGTCTGTTAGCTTCAACGCTATGCTGGCACACTCCTAAAAGAAGATTTGAGGAATCAGACCAAAAATATTGCATTATACAAATGTTCCCCAATAAAATGCTCTATATAATGAGAACATCCAATCCCCTGAATTAAAAATACCACTTACCTCAATCATGATTTGCAGATATCGTTGGTTTCTCAAACAGTCATACTTTACTTCATAAGACTGTTAGGCACATATCAGTTTCAAATCATTTTCCACCAATGTTCTAGAAAATACAACAACACAGGAAATGCTCATTAAATTATATGTTGGGGTATTTAAAAGTCACACACTGTCTAAAAAGAGATTTATTTTCAGTGTTTACTAAGAGTGTGTTCACACTTGTCATGTTTGGTTCAATCAAAACAAACTCTGGTGCAATTGCTCTGTTAGTGCGGTTCATTTGAGAATGCTGCCATTCGAACCCTGGTGCGCACCAAACAAGCAGACCGAGACCACTAAAAAGATGGGTCTCCGTCCACTTCCAAACTCTGGTATGAAACATGGACCAAATACTTCCAAACAAACCAAAAACAGGAAGTAATGACAAGATGCGACGCTATGCGACGTGATTTCACGAAGGAAACAAGAGGTGTAAAATGAGCAGAGGGAAAACGTGGAGCAACAAGGAGGTAAAGTGCCTTTTATGAACTCTTTGTGAGTTCGCAGGTGGTAAAAATAAAATGATTGTGCTTAGTCCAGTATACGGCATTAGGTGTTTTCGACTTAAAACAGCGCTGAGCAGATCGATCAGTGAATGGTTACTTTGATGTCATACACCAGCAGTGCCGCTTTAAGTCCATTTTTTGTGAGTTCCGTCACAAAATATATGTCATTCAACCAGACCAATCAGGTTGTGAATGTATCACTATGCCTTTAGGTTCGGTTTCTTTAGGGTCACTGTCAAAAATGCCAGTGTAAAACGAATCAGGACCAAATGCATCATTTTCCTTTTTGGTCCGAACCAAATGAACCAAACGAACAGAACTACAAGTGTGAACACACCCTGAATTAACAATTAATTAACAATTGTCACTGTTTCATCCACCAGGTACACGATTATCTAAGAAGTAAGCTGTGCTCGCTGTATGAGAATGACTGCATCTTCGACAAATTTGAATGTGTTTGGAATGGTTCAGACAGGTCAGTGTATTAATTTATTGTAATAAACATACTGGGTCCAATTGTGAATGATAAATAAATACAATAATGATCTAAAAATTAATATTGTTGATGTTTCGCTTTCTAGTGTGATCATGACTGGTTCTTACAACAACTTCTTCCGAATGTTTGACCGTAATACGAAGCGGGACGTGACACTGGAGGCGTCCCGGGAGAACAGCAAGCCTCGGGCGATCCTGAAACCGCGTAAGGTGTGTGTGGGCGGCAAGCGTCGCAAAGATGAAATCAGTGTGGACAGCCTGGACTTTAGCAAGAAAATTCTCCACACCGCCTGGCATCCTTCCGAGAACATCATCGCTGTGGCAGCCACTAATAACCTTTACATATTCCAGGATAAGGTCAACTAGCACAACTGTACCACCTCCACACGTAGCTGAAAAGAGAGAGAAAGAGGAACAAAATGCTGCAGCTCAGCAGGATATTGCAAGGTGTCATTTGTGATGAGAAACAGGAAGTTGCCTATGATGTAGGGAGAAGTGTGGACAGATAACGCTGGCCATGTGCAGGGATGCTGCCAGACTTTCAGCATCCTGCCCCGCACAATCATTCTTCCACTATTAAGTATCTGCATTTCCTCTTCCGTAAACTTGGTTATTTATCGTATTTATTCATTTCTCTGCTGGAAGGAAATGCCTGACTCTTTAAATCTGGACAAATGTGCATTTTCACTGCAATGATATGAAGAAACAGTGAAAAAGACAGGCCTTCGCTGACATCCTGGCATCGGAAACAAAGGGGTGCCTTTACAAAAACAATGGATTTTCATTCCCTTTGAAACACAATGCCCTCCAACTTCCTCTGAAATGTCTGACTGATCCGTAATAGACTAAGAATGTGATCTGCACTGATTGTAGTGTCGAAACAAACAATCTGTGAACGGAATCACAGTCTCTTGCGACCTGATTATTCCTCTTGAAAGGAGCTCTAAAGTAAAAGTCAATCCCATTGGTTCTGTTTTGTCATTTCATGTTGTCCTCTTATTTTGATGTAACCATTAATAAGCTGTGGTGCCTTCTTTTCGTATGTGGGTACTTGGGGGGCAGACGGGGTGGAGGGTGGGAGGGTTTTCGGACGGGTGGTATTTGGGTTGTGAAGTGTGAATGTTTTTACAAGCAATGTGAAAAATAGCTTTGTGTAAGAAGGGAAAAGAATTGCAGCGACATGGATTTTCAGTACACGGAATTGAAGTACTTGAATTTTGAATTATAGTCTCCACTTTATCTCAGTATGCTCATAACTTTACAGTATACCCCGTTTTTTTTTTTTATTCTTCAGTGCCGTGCTGGGTGAAAAAAGTATTATTGCATGCAACATGTCATCTATAATGAGCCAATGAAGAAAATACCTGTTCCGTACCAATCGAATGAACCTGTAACAATCAGATGTCATCTTTTTCCATCGTTTCCGCTGCATTTGTCCGAGACTGTTAAAACGTCATCGTTCAGTTACGTCACTCTGGCCTGAGGATGACAGGAAAACCGGTATCATGATGTAGCCTATACATGACGTGAAGGTTAAATGATATCAGGGAATTTTATTATGTACAAATGAACCAGTAATGTTCTCTTCTGAAGAAAAAAAAACACTTCAGATGTAAACTTCTTAATGAAACAAAGTTTTATAGCTCAGAATGTATCTACATGCAATTATTTGCCATGCAGTCTTTATGCTTAATGGAATTCGTTGAAAATAAAAAGAAATGAGAAGTTGAAATAAAAATGTTTCTTGCTCGCCTTTTCACTACACGTAAATTAAACAATGGCGCCCTCATGTGACAGTTCAATGAGCAGACATACTGTCTAAATTAGCCTTTCATACAAAATCAAAGAATTAAAATGCATGTAATTTCCTCACCTCATGTTGTTCCAAACCCATATGATTTTCTTACCTATGCAAAAAAAAAAATATATATATTTGGCAGAATATTAGGGACTGACACCTTCAATCACTATCCACTTCAATTGCAATCGTAGACTCCACTGAAATTTAAAGACAGAAAACACCATATAAATAAAATAAAATAAAAGACAGAAGAGGGCAGATTCCAAGATTCCATACTAATTTATTATGATTTTACAGTTGGAGCAGTAATTGTCGTAAATATACTCTAATACACAATGCAATGAAATGCAAAATTTAAAATACAGGTAAAACACTAGACAGATAGATAGATACAGTTAAGCTCAAAAGTTTACATACACCTTGCAGAATCTGCAAAAATGTTAATTATTTGACCAAAATAATAGGGATCATACAAAATGCATGTTATTTTTTATTTAGTACTGACCTGAATGAGATATTTCACATATATAACGTCTATATATAGCCTACATGAGAAAATAATAGCTGAATTCATTAAAATGACCCTGTTCAAAGTTTACATAGGCCTACACTTGATTCTGTGTTGTTACCTGAATGATCCACAGCTGTTTTTTTTTTTTGTTTTTTTGATAGTTGTTAATCCCTTCTTTGTCCTGAACAGTTAAACTGCCTGCTGTTCTTCAGAAAAATCCCACAAATTATTTGGGTTTTCATCATTTTTGTTTATTTGAACCCTTTCCAACAATAACTGTATGACTTTGAGATCCATCTTTTCACACTGAGGACAACTGAGGGACAGACAAGGGACTTATAAACAACTATCACTTAAAAAAAAAACTGAATCATTCACATAACAACAGAGTATTAAGAATCAAGTATATGTAAACTTTTTTTTTAATTTCAACTATTATGTTCTCGTGTGGACTACATGTCTTCCATATGAAATATCTTATTCAGGTCAATACTAAATAAAAAATAACATGCATTTTGTATGATCCTCTTATTTTGGTAAAATATTTAACATTTTTGCAGATTCTGCAAGGTGTATGTAAACTTTGACCTCAACTGCACAAGTTTTTTTTTTTTTTTTGTGGCTTGAACTAAATGTGTTTATAATTCAAATATACAAACCTACCATGAGAAAAACTCAAGTCCCGTTATGTCCTATTTGGATATGAATACACGATACAGGCTATAAATACGGGAAACATTATAAAAGCTACAAATAACTTATTATAAAGTGCCATCATGGCATTAAATGTGTCATAAAGTATGCTAACATACATTACTTGAGTCCGAGGAAAGAAAGTCTACGCTACTGAGGTAAAATCTCTCATCAAAATTCATTCACATTCCTACTTCTTCATATTTCCATTTGCAATCACCAAGCCTTTGTCTTCGACAGGAAATAAAAAAATCCATCATTTCCAGTGACAATAGAAGCAATAAGTTTAACTCAGTGTGTAGCCGTCAGTGCTTATTACCCGAAATCATTTTAATTGGCCTCGGGAGGATCGCGACAGGCGAAATTAAACGCTGTCAGTCAGCTGGGGACGGCACCTGTCAATCAAAACGTCCGTTATAAAGTCGCTCTGCTTTCTCGCCGTCTAGTCAAACGCGGGAAGAGAGCGCGGGGACTCATCGATTCCACAAGTGCGCGGAGTGAGAGAAAATTTCGTTCTCTCTGCACATACTGCCGAATTTGGCTTCATTTTCTAATTAACCACAGAGGAAATGGATAAATTACCTGCTATGAATATCAGCGCTGGAAACAGTTCCGTGGATAGACGCTCGTTTCTAGAGAGAAGCGGATATCAGCACCTGGATCACGGAGATCTGAGGGTTTTGATTCCAGTGGTGCTAGGAGTCATCTGCGTCCTGGGTTTCACCGGGAATGTAACGGCTATAGGGGTCCTGATCACCAACGCGCGTAAAAGTAAGCTGTCCATAATCAACGCTCTCATCCTCAACCTCATGCTAGCTGATGGTCTGGTCCTGGCTTTTGCTGTTCCCTTCAAAGCCACTGCTTATTCCCGTGCCAGCTGGACCCTGGGATTGTTTGTCTGCAAGACCTGCGACTGGTTCTTGCACTCCTGCATGGCTGCAAAGAGCTTTACCGTGGCCATCATGGCCAAAGCTTGCTACAGGTATGTCAGTAACCCCACCAAGCAGGTAAGCATCCGTTTGAAGACTATCCTGGTAGTCCTACTCTTTACATGGCTCATGGCGTGCGTGGTCCCCATTCCACAGTGGCTTTTTTCCACCCTGCAACGAGAAGCCAACGGAATGATTTGTGTTCAAGCTGTTCCAGTCGATGCCCATGACTTCATGTCCGTGTATGTCAAAGCATACCCTCTCCTGGCCTACTGCACACCTCTGAGTTTCGCCCTGCTTTATTTCTGGAAGGCGTATGGACGATGCCAACGCAGGAGTAGCAAAACCCAAAACCTGCGGACGCAGATTCGATCTCGCAAACTCACCCTGATGCTGTTCAGCCTGACAGTGGCCATGGCCACCATGTGGCTCCCGCAATGGGTGTCCTGGGTTTGGATGCGGCACGCGTTAGAGACCGATGGTGCCTTCCCTCCAGTCCTCTTCACTCTCTCCGCCCAGCTCCTCATGTTCTCCATCTCTCTGGTCAACCCTCTCATCGTTCTCGCCCTCTCTGAAGAGTTCAGGGACGGCTACATTGGCTTGTGGCGAAGACTCACTCTGCGCAAACAACAGCCGAAACAACACAAGCCAGGTCCGCACACCCCAACTGCCCCAAAGTCACCCACCCCAAGACCTGAAACTTCAGCCCACCTTCCTCCACACCAGCCTGGGCGAACAGAGGAGCAAACGCCTGAGAAGCAACCAGACCAGAGTGGAGGACAGCAGGAAAGCCCGACCAACAAAGATGGAATAGTACTGCAAGATGTAGAGCAGTTCTGGCAGGAGAGAGAAACCGCCTCCCAGTCACAGGAAAATGATCCTGTGCCCTGGGAACATCAGGATCCAAAGGAGGGAAAACAGTAAGGAAGTGATAATCCCTATTCTTTTACATTTCATCAATGTGGAAGAATAAAAAAAAAAAAAACACAACAGATCAGACCTCACCTGAACTTGGTCCCCTTATTGTGACTAATCAATGATGGATATGGTTTTAATTTGTTTTTGTGTTTGTGTTTAACTCTTCTTAACATGATAAAAAGTGCTAAAGCTGGTTTGATATCATTTATCAGTATATGGAAATGTTTTGTATTGTATTATGTATTATATATTAAAATGAGTAGCGGTAACACTAAAGAAACTAGTGTGTGGTGATGTCATGTGCGTACAGATTCACCAAGACAATAAAAATGCCGAAAAGCTGTGAATAGCTCTCTCCTGCCTATGGTATTGTTAAAAATAGATGTTGACATCAACTTTTATTAATATAGATTTGCCCCTTTTTACACATTTATGGAAATGAAAATGAATAAATATGCTATAAAGAAAGTATTTGTGTAAAATAAATGTATATATAGATTACCTACAACGGAGCAGTGTTGTTTTTGTGGTCTGCTTTGAGCTGTTATACATTTCACACATCTGTAAAATGTAAAACCGAATCAGAGGAGTAAAAAAATGGTTGCTTTTATTCAACTTCAGCTGTACATAAAGCAAGTCCAAAAAACCAGATCTTTTTTTAAGAAACATCTGAACAATTAAATTAAACCGTAAGACCAGTTGACATGGCCAACTGCCAGTGCTCATACGGTCAGTTGTAACACATTGTAAACAAACTAATGAATACATATCCATATATATTCATCATCTAGAAACATCTTACATGTTAACCCAACAGTCAGTTAAAATTACATATACACAGAGAGGCTTTCATCATTTTTGAATATCCCTGTGGGTGACTAAAGTCACCAAAATATGTTCACAAAACTGGGAGGTTCTCCCAATTTCAGCAAATCACAGTTTGGAGCAAAAGATGGGACACATGAAATGGGATGTTCGCAATCTGAGACTGTAGCAGAGCTCTGGAGGACAAAAAAAAGGATTGGCAGGCACCAGGTGGTCTTACCTCCAAAAAACCGTTCAGGACAGTTACCCAAACACAAGACAGACTGTCTACAATCACCACTGAGCATCTAATGTGGCTTCAACCCTCAAATGGACGGATAAAGAGTTAAAGAACATGAAAATACTGGCTCCTCATGGAGATGACCTAGAAATGCATCATACAAAAACACTTCCAGTTGGTCCGAATACTTATTCTGTGCCTTACACTTAGCTAAATTGATTGGTCGTTATCCCATTATGTTCTTTGTGGCATGAGCTTAGTGGGGAAGTGGGTGTGTACCGTTCACTTTGAAAGGTTTGACATGTAGAACTTTCGACCTGGAGTGATTTACCGTTTCTGTAAGTCTATCATGAACGGTGGTAGTGTGGGCCCAAGGAGTGGGAAAAAAATTATCTGGGAGGTGTGTGATATCATTTAGTGGAGCGTCGAGCAGGTTCAAAGGCAGTGGGAGGAGGAGGTGGTCCCCTGCGGTCTAGCTCTTCCACATATGCCATGAGGAGTTTGTGCCTCTCTTCTGACATGCAGTCCAGAACCAGGTACCTTTTATCCTTTTGCAAGATCTTCTCTATGTCTGACAAGTGCTGCTCTGACTCCTGCATCAACTTACGTGATCTGAAGATAAAAAAAGACATGCAATTAGAAATTTTTTGTAACTTTATCATCACTTTATCAATTCAAATCATCATTGCTAAATAAAAGTATTAATTACTATAACCCATCTTAAAAAAATCTAAATAAAAAAATTATACTGACTCCAAGCTTTTAAATGGTAGTGTATAATGTTACAAAAGCTTTTCATTTGAGATAAACACTGATCTTTTGATCTTTCTATTAAAAGAATCCTGAAAAATGAAACATAATGATTTCTGAAGGATCGATCATGTGGCAATGAAGACTAGAGTAATGATGCTGAAATTTAGCTTTGTTCATAGAAATAAGTTACATTTTAAATATATTTTTCAAAAATATGTCCAGATTTTAGTTTTTTTTTTTTCTGTACTTAGGTTCAAATAAATGCAGGTTTGATGAGCAGAAGAGACTTCTTTAAAAACATTACCAGTCCAAAGTTTTTTTTTTAACAGTAAGTATGTATATAACCCTAAGTATTAAATAAGAGTTTTAGCTGGTGGGTGGCCTAGCAGCCTATTCAGAAAAAGTAAAAATGTAGTTCTATTAATTAAAAAATAATGGCATAATAGCACGAAAATACTGTAATAATGTAATTACAATAATTATAGGGATAGTTTATCCAAAAATAAAAATTACCCAATGAATTACTCACCCTCAAGGCATTCTAGGAGTATATGACTTTCTTCTTTCAGACTAACACAATCAGAGTTAAATGTAAAAATGTCCTGGCTGTTCCAAGATTTATAATGGTAGTGAATGGGTGTTATTTTTCAATAGTCCATAAGAAGTCCAAAAAAGTGCATTCATTCATCATAAAAAGATTCCCACAAGGCTACAGGGGTGCTGTTTTCTGTTTTCCTTTACTAAAGAATCGTATTTATATAGGGTAGAATTAGAATCTGGAGTTGTATAATCACAGATTTGAAGCTTCTCACTTGTAGGTGATGAACTTGGTCTCTTTCAGAAGAGTTCGGAAGTCCGCTTTGGCTGTGATATACTTGTCTTTGATGTAATCACCAAACTCCCTCTGTCTTTTCTATGGTGAACAGCAAGAACAGTTAGAGAAGACTTACTAAATAGCTGTAACAAAGACATGACATTTTGACAAGAGTGCAACACATACTTGTTTTTGAAAAATTGATCAAGAGGCAAAGACAGGTCTTACTCTGTCACTGCTGGAAAACTTGATGCATCTTGGATCTTCTTTAATGAGTTTCTTCACTTCCTTCCAAGATGTCATCAAATTGATCTGAAGTAGAGGAAGGAATTTGAGTCAGATTAACAACAGACAACAAGCAGAGTTAGACATATGACCCAGGTAATGGAATCAGGGCACTATGTACCGAGATAGTCTCATCCAGAAGTTGGCGAAAATGCTCCTTTTTCTTCTTTGCGAGGGCCTCAATGTGCTCGTTGAAAAGCCTCTCTTTCTCATCCCTCTCCAGTAGTGAGGACGACTCCCAGCGGTGATCCTTCCTCAGGGTCCGACGCGTCTCCGACCAGTTTGCATCAGACGACTTCACCTGTCACACGCAAAAAACAATTGAGAATGACAATTTTACAATTTTAGATTAAGGCTCAAGACTGAGATATGGCATTGTGTTAAGAAGCCATACTTGAACTATGTCTATTACCATATCAGACATGAGTGCTTTAAAATTCTGGACAGCCTCCTCCCTCTTGTGCTGTTCTCTTTCACGGTCAATCTCTTTGGTCTGCTCCGAGCGGAATCTCTGCACCATCCGCTCTCTTTCCCTTAGACTGGCCTCTATCCGGGCCTGTTTCTCTAGCTCCTTCTCTTTCTCAGAGTTTGGATTCTGGGGCAGTATCAAGAAAAGCTGAGTAGTTAATACATGTTTGTCTTTACATTTCTCTTTTATTCATTCTGTAAAAGTACAGTTGAGGTTTTCATACACCTCGCAGAATTAGCAAAATGTTAATTATTTTACCAAAACAGGAGGGATCATACAAAATGCATGTTATTTTTTTATTTAGTACTGACCTGAATTAGATATTTCACACAAGAGATGTTTAAATATAGAACAGAAGACAAAATAATAGTTGAATTTATAAAAATGACCTAATTCAAATTTCACATATGCTTGATTCCTAATAATGTGTTGTTGCCTGAATGATCCACAATGATTTTTTTGTCCTGAACAGTTTTATCCCACAAATTATTCATTTCTGTGTATTTAAACTAGTGGTGGGCATAGATTAATTTTTTTAATCTAGATTAATCTAGATTAAATCTTGAAATTAATCTAGATTAATCTAGATTAAAATGGCTAATTTGAATTCTTCTGAAAGCATTCAGAATATGTGTGCTACCCAAATAATGACTAAAAGTAAGTCTTTGAGAACGGGTTTCTCAAGCCAGGTGGCGCATTAGACCAGGCGCTCATCTCCTGTTTCCAAAATGCATTACAAACTGCTTGACAATTGCATTTAAAACACAATTAACTATACAAACTTGTGTAACCAAGTACTTCTGCGCAAAAGGCTGTACGACGTGCGCGTTCCAGTAAAATATACAGGCGCGCGGATAGCCTATCTGCGTGCATCTTCCAATAAACTGCGTTGCTTTTAGAAGCGTCAATTCAGTTGTTGCATATAGTATAATGTCTTTATTTCGGGATTATCAAAGTAAATTATAACTCAAACTTGAGATTTTACTGGGGCACAGCAGATTTTCACTGGGGCACGTGCCCCAGTAAAAAGGGTCTAGCAACGCACGCACCTGCCCTGAAGCGGCTTCATAACTGCATCCATGTCTGCGCGTCTCATTTGATGTGGTAATTTCACAGAAGTTGAAGACTCGTTCTCGCCCCTACATTGCAATTCAACTAGATATACGTCATCCGCGCTAAAATATCAAAGTGAAAGTCATCATAACTTGCGTAGTTTAGACCCAGCTCCCAACCCAACTTTGAGAATAGATTAACGGCGATATTTTTTTTATCGCGCGATATGAGTCTCACGTTAACGCAGCACGTTAACGCCGATAACGGCCCACCACTAATTTAAACCCTATCCAACAATGACTCTATGATTTGAGATCCATCCATTCACACTAAGGATAACTGAAAGACTCATATGCAACTATTATTAAAGGTTTAAACGCTAACTGATGCTTCAGAAGGAAACATGATGAAACTTTTTTAATTTGAAGAGTAAATTTTACTTATTTTGTCTTCTGGGCAACATCTAAGAATCTTCTGTAGCTTCTGAAGGGCAATACTAAATAAAAAAAAAGTATGATATTTAGGCAAAATAAGAAAAATTTACACATCTTCATTGTGTTCAAAAGTTTTCACCTCGGCTCTTAATGCATAGTTTTTCCTTCTGGAGCATCAGTGAGCATTTGAACCTTCTGTAATAGTTTTATATGAACCCTTTAGTTGTCCTCAGTGTGAAAAGATGGATCTCAAAATCATAACAGTCATTGTTGGAAAGGGTTCAAATACACAAAAATGCTGAAAAAAACAAAAACAAATAATTTATGGGACCTGAAGGATTTTTTTTGAAGAACAGCAGGCAGTTTAACTGTTCAGGACAAACAAGGGACTCATGAACAACTATCACTAAACAAAAAAAACTCAGCTGTGGATCATTCAGGTAACAACACAGTATTAAGAATCATATGTATGTAAACTTTTGAACAGGGTCATTTTTATAAATTCAACTATGATTTTCTCTTGTGGACTATATGTAAACGTCTTTCATGTGAAACATCTTATTCAGGTCAGTACTAAATATAAAATAACATGCATTTTGTATGATCCCTCTTATTTTGGTAAAATAATTAAATTTTGCAGATTCTGCAAGGTGTATGTAAACTTCTGACCTCAACTGCATTTATCATCTAAATATTTTTATGCATTTCTGAATGGTATTTCTCACTTGTTGAAGCAGCTTCACTAACCTTGGCAAGACGTTCCACATAGTTCTTAAAGAGTTCCTCTCGAGCTGCCGAGGTTTCCACAGCCTTGTATCGAGGGTCAGTCTCCATTTTTTCCTTCACTTTGCTCCAGCGTTGCTGACCATCCACATGGTAATCCGACAGGAGCTCAAAAAAGTCTTGCTTTACCTTAAAGCAAACAACAGCATCATAAATCTATAGGGTATTGGTTCTTAATGGTTAAAGTTCAAGGGATAAAAAGTTAAAAGGCAAGTTAAATGATTAGTTACTTATATTGTTGGATTCTGTGACAATGTTTCTTCACTTCTGACTAGGGATGGCGAAAACTAAAAAATTTCTTGACCGACCACCGAGCCTCATTAGCCGGTTGAAACCGGTTAACCGATTAGTTTAAAATATGGTACGCTATTTGAAATAACAGCCATTTCGAGCCGCGCCTGCAATTTCGCAACTCTGTCGCATCTCTCTGCCGCTCTGCCTCCCGCACACACACACACACACACACACACACTGCCACTCACATCACTTTTTAAAAATCCCCTAGGATATTATTTTTGTTGAAATTAAACAAACGAGTAAATTACTATTTAAAAAATTGGTTGTTAGTAGGACTGGACCAGAATATTCAAATCGAATTTTCGTTCGGTGGGTTGGCATTCGATTTTAAATTTTGAGATTCAATATTCGTTTTTTTTTTTCCATACACCTTGCATCCCCCGCAAAACGGTTCTCATTTGCGCTTAAATATGAATGAAGAAGATCAGACTGCCGCGCCACTAACACAGAAACAGCAAAAAAAAAAAAAAGAGAGAGAAATTGAGTAATATTTGAGAGACACTATAAAGTACAGTCGGGCCCACTTAAATGGTTTAAGCAAAACTAGGGCTGTGACTGTCGTAATGACAACTGCGCCTCTGCTTTAAATGCACGCATAAAGCTGACCGCAAAGCCCCAGCAAAAATAATTACCATGAATGTGTCGGGGGAAAAGTAGGGAGATATTTGAATTATTTATTAAAAAACTGGTATTTGACACAAAGATGAAGTTGATCCTGATGCCATTTGCTCATTGACGCGGCTTTAATACCTACATGCATATGCATTAGGCCTATAGCTATTGGATTTGGAAGAGTTTTGTTTTCGATTTGAATTATTTAAATTATTTTTTTTACAGTTTCGGATGATATATTAGTCTTACCTTTATGAGCAAAAATGAAGTTTCACATAGCGCTGGCTGGCGCTTCCATGTTCTGCAAAGCGTGCTTATATCTATGGGTTTTAATTGAAATCGTGATGACTTGGTCGTTACTTTAAAAAACAAAAACTTAAATTTAACAAATAAAAAGTGTTCCAAATATATGTCTAAATTAACTTTATAACCTAAATAAACGAAAATAAATGTAATCACTTTGCTATTAAAAACAGCAGCTGTGCAGTGGGGAAGAGAAAGAGAAAACAGACCGGTTCCAGTCGGACTCGGGCCAGTAATTCTGATGAGCTGTCGGAGAAGGTCCGGGCGAGGTTTTAGTAATGTTTGCAACGAATGTTTCTTAAATAGCCGATTTAACATTATTATTTAGGCTAGATTCATATTTAAATGTATTATTTATTTGATTTATTTTAGCGTTTTGTAGGCTGATTGTTCACTGACGGAAGTGCTCAAATAAACACGCACGTTTGTTAATAATGTTTGGGCCTCATTTATTTTGGGTTTCAACATAATATACATAGGCTGTGTATTTTATATAGGCTTATATACACAAACGTTATATATAATGTATATATATATTTATTTATAAATAATTTAGATACGAATAATTTATTTATATATAAACACCGCGCCATTTTTTTTCGTTCTTCTTTTATTTAAATAGCCTACCCTTCACGGTGCCAGTAATTACTGTGCTAATTTCTGATTTGGGAGTGATTTGTTTGTTAAAAATTTTTAGGCTAACGTTACCTTATTAAAAGTATTGCACTTAACAGACATGTGTGTTTTGTATCACTAGCGCGGTGTCCGTTCATGAAGCATATAAGCTCTGCCTGCGTGAGGCGCGTCGCATCCAGCAATGTTCTATTACAATTTATTAATTCTGAACGTGTGGTGTGTCCATATTGCACCAAAATGCAACACTGCACTCCCTCGGGTCCACAGCAAAAATCGTTTGGATGAACTGTTCTCGACATAATAAAAATGCAAACAGAAAGACATACAGAGATTCCTGCCTTTATTAGAGAGAAGAATATGTTCAGCCCCTCCCACCGAAGCTTCGAAGCTCAAAAAATGGTATTCGGACCAGCCCTAGTTGTTAGACCGTTGTGTTCTTTTGTGTTGACATGCAGATGTTTGGATAGGCCTATTGGCCCATGTGCGCCGTTGCGCGCAAAGTTTGTATATTTTAAACACTTCCGAGGATAGTGGGGGTCACGAGTCACTGGCACGGTTATTTTGGGGGTCGTGAGCTGAAAAGTTTGGGAATCCCTGGCCTAATAGACTGCAACATGATAAAACCAATGGATAAAACAGGCACCTTCAGAATGCGTAAAAGACGCACCGGCACTTTTTTTTTTAACCGACTACCGACAACTTTGACCGGTTAATGTTGATACGGTCAACCACCGGTCAAACGGTCATCGGATAACATCCCTACTTCTGACTATACATTTACAGTCATATATGTCTAAAGCCAATGATTAATGAATCACTACTCTCACTGGCTATTGCAACAGTTCAGAAATGTGACTAAAACACCTAATCGTTGTTAATACGGTTTGATTATCACGGAATTAGACGGGCATCCTCTGGTGAACCCCACCTGGTGAACACTCCCTCCTAACCTATGGCCCCCCCACACAGGTGACATTTCACTGGCATTAATGTTTGATGGCTGACCTTTAGCTGCCAAAGGCAATCAGCCCAGACGCTCTGCACTTAACCCTAACCACAGAGACAGCGAGTGTGTGGACCAAACGGCAGGGCAGATTACAGCTCAAGAACAGACAGTAGCAGTGTCTTAGTCTTAGTCTGCAAGTGTATTCGTCTGTGAACAAGCAGTGTATTATGTGACAATGAATGTGGAGCATTTTAAAAAGTTAGCAAGAGCTATCCAATGTATAATAATGTCTGGGTAGGGGGTCCTGGTACCTATTGAGCACTTGCTTCTATTGTATTAAATGTCAGTTAAATAACAAGCAGCACCTCCCAAAGTTTAATAGGATTGACATCTCAACTTGTGTTAAAGTAAGGTAACAGCTTTGTATAAACTTAATTTCCTCACCTTCTCCCCGCGATTCTTTGAGTTCTCTTTCTCCTTCTTTTTGAAGGCCGTCATATATTCAATAAAAATGGCTTCTCTGTCTTTCATCTTTTCAACAGCCTTAAAGCGTGAATCCTTGGCGTGTTTGGCAGCAAACTCACTGAATGTTGTTCTGTGAAGACAACAAAGTCGGTTGTTAGATTATGCATTTAGCATATTTACATTTACTGCAATGCAAAAGGAGGACAGATTCCTCTCAAGGTTTTTTTTTTTATCTCCATTACCTATACTTCATATACAGTATTTTTTTTCTTGCTACAGTCACCTTTACTCATAGAGGGTTTTAAGATATGATTTTTTTTTCAGAGGGTTTCCCAAGTTGCTTTGAAATATCATAGTTTGTGAATAGAACTACAAAATAAACATGACTTGACTTTGATGTTGTGAAAACTGAGACCCTGTCAGGTTATCACTGAATCAGGGATGTCAATTTAAAAGTAAAAAATTATAATAATTATATTTTTTTTATTTACATTATTATTTATAATTATTTACACTACTGTTTAAAAGTTTAGGGTCAGCAAGATTTCGTTCAAGAAATTAATACTTTTATTCAGCAATGGCATATTAAATTAATCATTAGTGACATTAAAGACTTTTATAAAATAGTGTAGAAATATTTTATAACAGTCTATCATTCAAAGGTTTTAGAACAGTAAGATGTTTTGTTTTTAAAGAATTCTCTTCTGCTCACCAAGCCTGCATTTATTTGATCCAAAATACAGCAAAAGCAGTAATATTGTGAAATATTTGTTATTATTTTAAATAACTGCTTTCTATTTGAATATATTTTAAAATGTAATTTATTCCTGTGACCAAAGCTAAATTTTCAGCATCATTACTCCTGTCCCATGATCCTTCAAAAATAATTGTAGAATTATAGAAATGAATACTTTTATTTAGCAAGGATGCTTTAAATTGATCAAAAGTGATGATAAAGACATTTGTAATGTTAAAAAGCAAATCAGAATATTGGAATGATTTCTGAAGGATGTGACTGGAGTGATGATGCTAAAAATTCAGCTGTGAAATCACAGGAATAAATTTAATTTTAAAATATATTCAAATAGAAAACTGTCTTTGCTATGATTTGGATAAAATAAATGCTGGCTTGGTGAACAGAAGAGACGTAAACATTAAAAGTCTTACTGTTCAAAAACTTTGGACTGGTAGTGTACATCAAGTTAATGTTGTTCCTTTGAACTTTCTATTCATCAAAGAATCCTAGAAAAAAATCGAATCACTGATGTGATAAATGTTAAGTTTTCTGTGTTGATAATAATTAGAAATGTAGGATATTACAACGGATTCTGAAGGATCATTTGACACGATTTTGGAGTAAATGCTTTTGAAAATGCAGCTTTGCCATCAAAGAACAAATTATATTTTAAAATATATTCAAATAGAACATTTTAAATTGTAATACTACTTTCACAGTATTACTGTTTGTACTGTATTGTTGATTAAATAAATGCAGCCTAAGTGAACATTTTGGTCAGAATTATTTTAATAAAACACAAAACTTTAAAAGGTAGTGTATGGTTATCATATTACAAATTCAAAATCTGTTGTGAAAAGACCCCAAATGAAGTTAATTCAAAAACATTATACAGCTACAGCAGACAAAACATTAAATACACAAAAAGAAACTTAAACAGGATGTGTTCTTGCTATTTTTTAATTGTTTGTCTATGTCAGCATGCAGATGGACAGCCATTGAACTGCACATTTTAAAGATGCTGTGCAAAGCCAAACATTTTAAAATAGATCATTGTTTCATAACCTACTTGGCTTATTTCTGATAAACACCTTTAAAATGAAACCAACACAAAAGTGAACACCAGTATTAGCATTGATGATATAGGTTTATCCTAAAGCATTTTTTCTAAGCATTTACCTGACACCCAGTTTAGCTTCCTCCATCATTTTCCTGAAGTCATCTTTGACCTGCATGATTTTATTCTTTTTCTCTTTCCTCTCCTCCTCAGCACGCGTCTTCACATATTGATCGAACACCTGCAGAGCGGACAGTGTCGTAAGATGAGTGGGCAAATGTACGCTTGTATTCTTGGAAACAATCAATCTGCTTAGTGGCTCGATACAGTGTGTGTGTACCTGTTTTCTCTCTTTGGGATTGAGCAGCAGATAACGTGGATCAAAAACAATCTTATGAAGCTCCTTCTCCCAGGTAGAGAATGCAGAGACCTGATAAAAGATGAGAAAGAGTAAAACAGTCATAGAGCCATTCCAACCCCCCTCTTCCTCTTAATTAGGGCCATTATAACAAGTAGAGAGCGTTCAGTAGGTGAGCCCCTCTGAGCGTGTCCCCCTCCTGTGGCGCTGAAGTCAGGGTGTGTGAGCCCACTGCTTTTCATCCTCCATCCCACCATCCCTAATGAATGACACACACCGACAGGTGGTCCCCAGCTTCTATCTCCCAGCCTCCAACCCTTTCTATTCCCACCATGCTAATTGGCGCAATGAGAGAGGTGTAATTAGATGGGGGTGAACGGGCAGCTCGTCTACTCGAGTGATGACTGTATATGCTGCTGTACGGCACTTCTCAGACACGTAGGGGTCCGAGGATGAGGAGGAGAGGGGGAAGGGGTCTTGCCTTGATGATGAGACCCTTTGACTGCAAATGTGCCTTTCATCTTTGGCACTGGACGGCGTGGCAAAGGGCAGATAGCTCTCTACTACAGACTTGAAGGGATCTCCATCACATAAGCGACATGTGCGTTTATCCATATTTCATAGTAGAAACATCAAATCTGTTGCCAAGAGGGGGGGAGATGTGAGACTCCACTGATCAGTGCTTCTCTGATCACCTGAAAATGTCAGGTGAGTATTTTAATGAGGACTGTAGCTTAAAACAAATGATGGGTTTAACCTTTCAGACCAGAAAATAAATATATAAACTGCACTGCAGGAATCACGCCCAGCCAAATCTCTCTGCCATTTTGTTAGGAAATAAATGTGATTTGTGTTGTCTTTGTAAGTTTATCAGTATAAACTGGATTTAAAACTGGGCCTGCCTAACTAACTAGAACACATGTGGAACAAATACAGTGCTGCCTTGTCATAATTCATTCAGAGCAATTCTATTATCCTAAATATTCTATCTGGATCTTTTACACATAATTTATTCCTGTGATGGCAAACCAGAATTTTCAGCAGCCATTACATTACAGTTTTTAGTGTCACATGATGGTCTATGGAGCCCCTAAGGGGACATTCAAATTTTTTGTGTTCTCTCGCAAAACTTATAATTAAAGAAGATGAACACAATGCGCTATTGCACATTTTTCTCCCTCATAGAAACCAATTATAGAAAAACGCTTAAGATAGGCTAATGGAAGAAGATGGTAATATAAAAAAACCAAATCTGGTACACAGTTTATTAATAAAATACATTACGCACAAGAAAGCAGACAAGCTCAGAATGTGAACTGAACGTGCAAAGTTTGACGTGTTTTCTCCCTGTAAAACACATTATAAACTCTTAATGTGGCTTAATGGATTACTGTGTTGCTCGCCAGTTTAATCAAATATAAAATGTGGGCTTTTTATTTCACCGTATTATATTAAGCCACTATATTAAGCCACGTTTTGCATGGTTTTCGATGAGGAAGAAAGCGCAAATCAGCTCATATTCTGGGCCAATCTGCTTGCATCTACACAGAATATATTTTTATATTTTCTATATCATATTTGGTCTTCTTTTCATCGGAGTTAAGCTGTGTTTTTTTTTATGGGAGGAAAATGCTTAACATGCAATTTAGTACTTTCTGTTGATATTCTGAGCTTATGTGCTTTCCTGTATGTTTAATTTATTAATAAACTGTATACCAAATTTGGCCTTTTTATACCACTGTCTTCGTCCATTAATTAAGAGTTTTCGTTCTATAGGGGATACTCTTAACGTGCAATTTAGCAGGTTATGTTCATATTCTGGGCTATTTTGCTTGTCTGTATACGTCTGTATTAAGGTGTGTACTGAATTTGGTCCTCCAGTGTTTTACATTAGGCGTTTTAGAATGTCCCAGAACATAAATATCTATGGGAGAGAACGTAAAAGCTTTGCGAGAGAACGCAAAGTTTCAAGGAAATTTAAAAAATATTTTTTTTACTCCCACCCCAATTTTTTCGAAAGGAAAGGATTTTTTTTTTTTTTTTTTTTTTTTTTTTTCACCATTTTTTTCCTATCAATATGTCCCTTTAGGGACTCAGTAATCATCTGATATGGAACTCAGATGTGGGCTACAACACTATACATTCTTTATACATTCTTTATTCATTTTTCCGTTATTTATTTAAAGCACATACTTACTTCTATTCAAATGTCTTTGCTATTTTTGCACATTGTCTGTCTTGTATACCTCTATATTGTTCTTTTTATAATATGTATCGTCTTGTCACTGTCATTCTGTAGCACTGTGGAGCTCTGTCACAAAAACAAATTCCTAGTATGTGCAAACATACCTGGCAATAAAGCTCATTCTGATTCTGAACTCAAGATTTTTTTTAAGACTATATGAATAGAAAGTAAAAAAAACAGCATTTATTTCTAATTAGAAACTATACATGTCTTTACTGTCATTTTTGATTAATTTAAGGCAGGGATCCTCAAATCTGACTCAAGAGATCAACTTTCCTGCAGAGTTTGATTTTCTGACGATCCTGAAGACATTGATTAGCATGCTTAGGTGTGTTTGATTAGGGTTAGAGCTAAACTCTGAATGTGGATCTCGTGAGCCAGATTTGAGGATCCCTAATTTAAGGCATCCTTTAATTTACCCCCCAAAAAAATAGATCACAGAATTTTAGTTTATGTGTATATGCATATATATATATATATATATATATAAAAATGTATGCGCCTTACCCCTCGTTCAAGTAGCATGTCTTTAAACTGACTCATACGAGCTTCCTGAGGTACCACGGCTCTTTCACGCGCTGCCTTTAGCTCTGCCTCCATAGCTGCCGCCTTCTCCGTGTCAGCCTCCTTCTTCTCCTCAATCCTAATGGACAAAACAACTAATCAGTCAGAAGACGAGTGACTACGCCTAAACCAGCCTATTTACATCAAGTCTGAAAAATCCACAGTCCATAATATAACTTGCTGTCTTATTATTTAAAGAACAGACACATTTTTAATTATTCAGATGCTGTTTAATTTATTCTGGTATCCAATTTGTCTTTTAGAGAATTAAGAATTTTTGGCATCTGACTAAGTGTGAACAGTTTTGAAGAAATGCTTGTGAATATTCCATACTTTCATTTCATTTGCATTTGACTTGGTGTGAACTGCCTTCAAGTGCTGGGACATTAAGTATTTTTATGCATCTTCCTCTCACATGGAACCTTAAAGTAACATGAAGTCAAAACTGGCTGTTTACTTTCTTACAAGTTCCTAGAAAAATTCTCACTTTCGTCTTTTGGCCTTGCTGGGTTCATCATCAGGTATGTCTTCTGCTATAGCAAACTCCGGCTCCTCTTTAGCCAGCACTGTGTCCCAGGAAACAAACAAACATGCAACAGAAGGTTTAGACAGTTATTACAAAGCTGTTTAAGGAGTCTGAAACAGATATAGAGTGCTTAATGCTCACAGCTGACATACAGATAGGAGTTTTCCCCACTAATAGAGACAAATTTAGAAAAAATCTAAAATATTACATGTAAAAATGTGTTCTTATTACAGAACTCAAGACTGCACCTAAAATGGATGCATTTGGGATTAGAAATACACATTGCGAGCAATATTTTAGCTGAGATTGCTAACATAAATTTACACATTATGATTTAAAAATTTGCATGTAATGTCTTTTTGTCTGCATGTTATTTGAGGAGTAGCATATCACATTATTTGTTGTGTTGACACAAAATGAAAAGCAGCACACAAAGATTTCAATGGGGAAAAAATGTTTCAAAATGTTTGAGCACCAGAGTGAAGATTAGCTTTAATGATTGGCTTTATTCATGTTTTCAGAAAAAACATGTAAAAGTTAAAAAAAAAATCAGACTTTAAGCAACCATCATCTCTTAATGCTGAAAAAGAAAAAAAAGAGCAGGCTCCAGTTGTGTCCACTTGAGAGATACAGAAAACAACTGAGACACAGGGATCATCTTTCTGTGTCAATTCGAGGAACACCCATGTAAAAGGTATTTTAAAACTTCCTGCATTCAAGAGTTTGAATGGCTCAAGTATGACGATTGTATACAGAAAATGTTCTGGGCAAAGAAAAAGCAGGTGGAACGGATTTAATTACTGGAAGAAACCATTTCCAAAACGACACTGTAAAAAAAAATGCAATAGTCTAAAGTCTTAAAAAAGGCTGTAACTATGTAATTACAAACAGTGCGTTCCAAAAAACACTGTGCAGTGTCAGTTAGTGTTAAAAGACTTGCTTCAAAAAATAAAATATGGCAAAAAAAAATTTGGCACCTGCTGTTTTTTTTTCCCTTATGGGAGTCAGTTTGTTAATTGATTATTTTTGTCTGGTGCTCTGCTTATTGACTGTAAAGTAAAAAAAAAAAAAAAAAAGTACACCACACATGGTTCAGATACAGTATTATTTGGATTCTTTCTAAATATATGTTTTAAAAATATATAAATAATCTGTCATTTCTATAAAAAGTGGAAATACTTCATATGACAGATATTTAACAGTATGCAACAGATGCATTTCTATGGAAATGTCCTTTACCCAGTTTGTGGCTGTTGTCCAGTCCTCTTTTGTGGGGAGGTTCCTGAATCGCTTTATCTACATCCACCCGTCCCACCAGCTCATCCGGCCGCTCCCACATGGACAAACGCGTGGTCGGATTATAAAAGAACACCCGCTCGTCACCCGTCCACACCACACACCTAAAACATATGCATAAGCATTGGGCACAGGTAAATCCAATACAAAGAGCCAACATCCAAGATCTCCAACCAATTAATCTTTTCACTTTATGAACTCATTTTGAGGGGGATTTACTACAATGTAGTTGACCTGATGTGGGTGGATCAAATAAATCTGTGTAAACAGCGGTTGCCTACCATGGTGTGCCAGGAATAGGTGTGGTTGCAACAGGCTTTGCCTTTTTCGCTGCCTTCTGTTCCTCTGTCATCTCTTCCTCTTTCAGCTCCTAAGAATAACACGCAATGTCAGAAGTGCTTGTTTATACATGACAATTTAAAAAAAAACTTTATACGCTACTAACCTCTTTCTTTTCTTTTGGTGGGTCAATTTTCGGGCTTCCATCTTCCATTTCCATGATTTCAGCATCAATTAAGTCAAGAGCTGCTTCCTTGATCTTCTCACTCTCTTTCTCTGTTATGGAGACAAAAAATTTTTTACACAAATTTAATTTAGGAAAGAATACCGACTGCAAATAATGTGTTTCAATCATCTTTGCTAGTTAATGGCATTATGAAATAGGGGTAGGCGATGACCAATATCTTACATCATGATATGAGTCATTTTATTTCACAGTAAAAAAAAAAAAAAAAAAAAAAAAGGACAACAATTTGAGATACCATAACTAATACTAGCCTAAATTAAAAGAAATAGCTCACTGAAGATAAGTAAACAGTCAATGATTAAGTAAGAATAAGAATTATTACAAGCAACAGGACAAAAAGAACTACAGTAAAACAAATAAATAAGAAATGCTGCATACACTGTATAAACTGATCCAAATGTATAAAAACACTGCATTTTCTTCACTGTGTAAAAGAAAATGGTTACAAAAGTGATTTAGTCAAGGGCAGTGAGAGATTTTCTCTCTTTTGTTGTTTGACTAACATGAATGACAGACAGCAGGAATATTAGACTGCTGTCACTTTAAGCGCTACCTGGATTTAATACTGTTACATGTGTTTTCAATCTCAGCTGCTTTCACTTAAGACTTAAATTACTATATCTACAAGAATACTTGTAGAAACAGGCACTTTGACACATTCAAGTATGTGTATTTAATCGTCCAAGGCCTATAAAGCGCCAAAAATAATTCTGTTCAATTCACTTTTTTTTTTGACAAGTCTCATCTACGTCCCAGTCTCTAACCTGTCTCTTTGAGTTCCTCTGGCTTGTCCCAGGTGGTCTCCTGTGTGTGTTTATTGTAGTAGTAGGACTTTCCCTCTGGGGTTTTAAACTCAGTCCAGTCAGATGTACTCAGAGCTCCAGGCAGTCCTGAGGGTCCAGCCATTGCCATGTGAGGAGGCATCATGGGTACCAAAGGTGGTGCCATGCCAGGGAGCATACCTTGATATAACATACACAAAATCAGAATCGGTTCAAGACATGTAGCTCTTCTCTTCCACAATAAAAATAACAGAATAATGATTTTAGCATATTAGCATAATATAGTTATATTAGTTACACATAGTTTAACAAGATAATGACAAAAAAGAAGTTTGGACCAATAGAAAAAAAAAAGATTTGGTCATTATTCAATCTCTGTTGGATGATTTAACTACAGGACAAAATATGGAACTAATGCATGCAAAGACAATATCACATTAAAAACATTAAAGAAAAAAGGGACACAAGGTAGGAACACAATTACGACAACACTGTGTTATCTGAATTTCTAAAGCAGTTTGTTATCTAGTTTACTGCAGTGCCTACAACTCAACTGTAACTGTTACAAGTTTTCAGAGGGAAAAAAAACAGATCTACTCCAACTATGCAAGATGTTAAGTCAAAAACAACTGAAAAAGTAAAAAAAGGTGAGTCTTCAAAATGACTAATTTGTAAGAAACAGAGAGGCCTCTAATTGGAAATACATTGAAAAAAGCATAAAGATGCACAACAGTTACTAACATGCCATAACGGGGAAGGGAATTACCGTTTTTGGTAGGAGAGATAGTCTTTACATAGGGACAGCTGACTATCTGCATCATTGCTACACCTGAAAGAGCGTATAAGCAAGCAAAGAGTGTTGGAAAAGACACAAACATACGTCAACTAATGCTTCCAGGTGTCAGGAGAGTAAATACTAGATTATTTATGATGAAAACACTACAGTGCTAGCTGATCTATATTCAACTCAAATTAGACAATAATGTCAGCCTATGTTGCTTGGCAACAAGTGCACATGAAAATGGCGGATTACTGCCATCTATAGAACACTGAATGTTACTTCTGCAATGCCACAACATTAATGCAGTATTTAAGACTGCATTTATCATTTAATACACTACAATAGAGCTTGCTTTGCTTTTATGATACAATTTTAATTAAAGATGTTTGTTAACTGTCATCCAATAAGCAGTGAGGAAAAACAAGGGCATTTTTTTTTTTTTAGAGTCTACAGGTTCCAGTCAAACTACAGACATGCACTGGATAGTGTGAAAAAGACAGAAAGACAAGGAACAGAGGAGAGAAAGGCAGTCGCATACTAGAGCAGCAGAATTCTTAGCAGGGTACAAGTAATGCAACAAGTTCACATGTCAAACTTACCGGGCAGTGGAATGGGCATGCCTGGCAGGGGCACTCTGAAGGGTGGCACCATGACAGGAGGGAATCCTGGCATTGGAGCAGCGGGCTGTGGCACAGTATGGGGCAATGCCACTGGCAGAGGTGGTGGTCCTGTAGTCATGGCGACCGTTACCGTCGGAGGATTGACAGCTGCTATTGGGGTCGCCATGGGACTGGGGGCTGTGGTTACGACTGATGGCATCTCCACGACATCATGGGCTACAAGGTCAAACAATTGGGCACAGAATGATCACAGATTAACTTCTGACAGTCAGATAAAATAAACAAACAAATGGGGAACAAAACAACTTTCTCTAGAAGGCATTTCTGAACCAAAACAACTTCTGACATCCAGACAAAATAAATAAACAAACAAATGGGGAACAAAACAACTTTCTCTAGAAGGCATTTCTGAACCAAAACAACTTCTGACATCCAGACAAAATAAACAAACAAACAAATGGGGAACAAAACAACTTTCTCTAGAAGGCATTTCTGAACCAAAACAACTTCTGACATCCAGACAAAATAAACAAACAAACAAATGGGGAACAAAACAACTTTCTCTAGAAGGCATTTCTGAACCAAAACAACTTCTGACATCCAGACAAAATAAACAAACAAACAAATGGGGAACAATAATTTCCCCAGAATGCATTTCTGGCCCAAAACATCATCTGACACCCAGAAAAAAACTGGTAACAAAAATGTATCCAAAATCCTGATCCCACACAATTTCTGACACCCATAGAAATAAAAGAAACAAACAAATATGTGGGAAACAAAACAAACTTCAGAATGAGTTTCTAATATATAACAACTTCTGACACCCAGACAAAATAAAACAAAATGGAAATGAATTTTTTTTTCCTGAATGAGATTCTGACCCTAAATGACTTCTGACACCTAGAGAAAATAGATAAACAAATTAATGGGAATAAACAAATTTCTCCAGAATTAAGTTTCTGACCTAAATCAACTTCTGACACCCAAAGCAAGTAAACAAACAAATGGGGAACAAAAATCTTTCTCCAGAATGCGTTTCTGACACAAAAAATATCAGACACACAGACAAAACAAACAAACAAACAAACGATTAATAAAAATCCTGATCCAAAACTATTTCTGACACCCAGAAAAATTTAAGAAACAAACAAATAAATGGGGAACAAAAACTTCCCCAGAACGTTTTTTCTAATAAATAACAACAACTGGCACCCAGACTAAATAAATAATCAATCAAATGGGGAACAAAATATTTTTTTCCGAATGAGTTTCTGACCTAAAATTACTTCTGACATCCAGACAAACTAAACAAACAAACAAATGGGGAACAAAATTTCTCTAGAATGCATTTCTGGCCCCAAACAACATCTGACTTTTAAAAAACACATCGGTAACAAAAAACAAATTGGTAACAAAAATGTATCCAAAATCCTGATCCCACACAATTTTTGACACCCATAGAAATTAAAGAAACAAACAAATAAGTGAAGAACAAAACCAACTTCAGAATTTCTAATACATCATTTGTGACACCCAGACAAAACACAGCAAAAAAAAAAAAAAAAAAAAAAGTGAACAAAACAATTTTTTCCCAAATGAGTTTCTGACCCCCCAGACAAATAAATGGGAGCAAAACAAATTTCTCCAGAATGCAGTTTCTGACTTAAATTAACTTCTGACAACCAGACAAAGTAAACAAACAAATAAACAAACATATGGGAAATAGGTCTAGGCAATATGGCCAAAAATTTTTTTTTTTTTTTTTTTTTTTAAATCACATAAAATTTTTCATATTGGTCGATATCAATAATTATCACTATAAGTTTAAGATCTTTATTTCTTTTAAATTTAAAAGCAGATTTCTTTTCCTGAGTGAAAGTTGTAGAAACCAGACCATTAATTGTGTTTAAACTACTCATTAAGGTCAGAACATGACAATCACCCAATAATTTTTCCTTAAAAAAAATTTTAATCGAAAAATTATTTTTTAGTTTCCACACATTCTAGTGAGTGATATTGTTTTTAATCATGAAACAGGTTTATGTTGCCTGACTTTGATGACACGTATCTTCAGCACAGTTTGCCGTGCAGGCTGTGATATTAATATTACTACATTTTTGTCTCTTAGAAATGCACATTTGACAGTAGCTTGAGTTGACGGTAGTAGAAGCTTGAGCTAGGATGCAGATGTAAATGTATGTTCATTGCCAAAAACAGTAACATCTGTAAAAATTGTAACAACCTCATTTTGATATGGTGAAAATTAATCATTCTGACTGTTTTAGGTTTATTAACATTAACTGTCTAATACAGCACACATTTAGATCATGATAACCACAGTTATCATGACAAAACCACACATATACTATCACTTTTATTGCCCAGCTATATGAAACAAATTTCTCCAGAATGCAATTTCTGACTCAAAAGCTTATAAACAATTGGCCAACAAAAAGGTCATTTACCTGACACAGGTGTTGGGAGGAGAGGTGAAGCTGCTGTGATGCTGGGAGAGGAGGTGGAGCTCATGACTGGTGTGGGACTCTGAGAGGTGTGTGTGGTTGTAGTGCTGTTGGCTACAGCTGGGATGCTGATGGATGGACCAGGACCAGTGGAACCTCCGCTGGCGGCTGCTGCCGCCGCCGCCGCCTGGCTCAGCATCATTGGACCCAGCTCAGCCTGCTGGATCACCTTCACTCCTTCAGGCTTCGTCCAGGATGACTCCCTTGTACGTGCGTTGTAATAATACACCTAAATAGAAAGGAAAAGCAAACAGATGAGAACTTCAGATCAAACTGTTTGCATTGTATAGAAAGCAACAAAGCATTTATTTATGGTATCGAAACTGCATCAAGCAAGGAGTATAACAAAGTAACAGTGTACTGTGTTGCACTGATTTGGCTATGAAAGTTTAACAGAGTGAACTTTAAAAATACAGTACATAAAGCAGGGTCCAATGTATTATGCATTTATTTCATAAAATAGAATTTTTAAATGTTCTCAATTGCATGTGCAATTACTTCACAGTCTTTTGTGTACTGTATTTATAAATATATAATATAGGGTTGTGCCGATAGACGATAGCATCGTGTATCGACGATAGTCAGAGATATCGCCTGTTGCTGATGCCTTTGACGATAGTAAGACGATTATTATTATTATCCGTCAAAAAGGCACCGAACTTTAGCGATGCAGTGCGGAGAGTCGGTTCTAGGATACCTCAGAAACTTGCCGCGGTATAAACACAAGCATAGAGTGGCCGCGTCGCGCCGCAGATGTGTGCAGTGAAAATGGGTAAGAGATTTATTCATCATACATAGATTAAGTGTAGACTTAAGTGTAGACAGTCATTAGGATAACAGAGGTAGTAAAATGTGGTTTAGGCTGAAATAAATACGATATATCAGAATCCGTCTGTATATAGGAAACATAAACATTCACCTCAGTAACATCTGTATGCGTTAACAAGAATTACGAAGCGATAAAATGGCGCTAAACATATGCACGTGAATTACAAGGGCACCGTTTCTCATCATTCTATTTGAACTGAACTACAACATGAACTGATGACAAATATCAGACATACAGCGGTAACATTATCCGAATATTACTGGTATATAAAGATACATTCATTTACATTCAAGCACGCACATTTACCACTCACTGAAGATAGCAGAGAATGAAACCAAAAGTAAACTTGAACCTCTCCGACAGAACTAACGTAACCGTCAGCGCTCTGTACACGCACAACTGTGTCAGTCACATGAACTACCCCTAATCGATAAGGAATTTATTACATATTGACACATTTACATATTATTAAATAAATTAGCACAATAGTATCGTGTATCAGCGATCTCACAGGCTGATGATAGGACGATATGAAAATTGAGCATATCGCCCAACAACATTAATATAATATAATTTATATATGTGTAATATTCACTAGTAAGTTTGTTTATCTAAAGAAAACTACTTTTATTGAGCAGGGGTTCATTCGATTGATTGTAAGTAGGGCTGCACCATATTGGGAAAACATGCGATATTGTTGTTGAATATTGCGATAACGATATTTCTTGCGATATAACATATCCCTAGAGAAATGCCTTTTTTACTTATCATTATTATATTATTAATCTATGTTTTAAAATCATTTATATATGTAATGATCATACTAAAATAAACAGGTAATAGATATTTGTCTGTCATCCGAATTAAATCTAATTCAGGCTTAAAAAAAAAACTATGTCAAGTAAGTTGCAAACACTTAGACTTTAAAACACTATGAATGACTTAAAACCTCAGCAGATATTGTGATTTCTGGTTTGCTGTTACCATAGACCTGCAAACACAAAATGAATTGTTTTCAAACCTTACTTTTTATTTACAAGTAACATACACTCAAGAGCATCTTTTAAACAAAATATTTCCTTGCCTTGCCTGTTTGTTTGTTTTTTTATAAAATATTAATAAATATTAATAAACAAATTAAATAAAAAATACTATTAAACAAAAAGTTTACTATTGAACTTCAAAATGTTAGGAGCATCAAAAAAAAAAAAAAAAAAAAAAAAACATGAAGAGCACCCAATTTATTTTTAGTAATGCACCAATCTTGATTCTTCATGGCCTATTCTGATTGCCGATGTTTTACAAGAAAATGGGCTGATTCTGAAAGCCTTTTTAAAATATATTTATTTTACTGCCTAAGCAAGGGACAAGAATGAATGAAAATATGAGTAAATGACCAAGAAGTTTATTTTCTCTATTATAGGCAGCCATTTAAATTAGAGACAGCCTCTGCATTTTTAAAGAATCTACAGTATAAATAACAAAAAATAAAGGACACAGTTCTTTCTTAGTCGTGCAGACAATAAATGCATCCATAATCAAAGTAGACTACTCTTTCAATATTCAAAGTGCAAATAGAGACCGATTTTTTTTCAAGCATGATACAGAGTTATAGACAGCTACAAATCTTAATATAGCCCACATATTAATAACAGCCTAGATATTTTATGTAGCCTAATTTGCACGCATTGTGGTGTCGCTCTCTAAACGTGGGGTATTAAAATTGTATTTGAATGCGCGTGTTTTACTTTCGGTTTCGTTTTAACGACCCCGCGAAACTCTCAGCAGTGCTGAGCGTCCATTCTACAATACAAGAGATTACCATTTGAAAGTGGGAGGACAACAAACGGGATTTTGAAAAGCCACTGTCCCTAGTGGAAATTACACCCCTGCGTGAGTGCAACTCTGCCGCTGAGTTATCATCTGATGTGAATGTATGCAGCGCTGTACAGTAGCCTATATTGAGACTGAGGCGCCAGAATAAACAGAATATGCGCGCTGTAAGATGAAATATAGCATATTTCTTCAAAAGCCGATTATGGAGACCTTATAACTGTCCACAATAAAAAATCGTCATATCACACACCCCTAATTGCAATGCAGTTTGTGCAGATCCGGAACACATTTTGGTTGAGAAAAAAACAAAAACGGCCGGTTTCTAGTTGAGCGGAGCGCAGTGTCTGTGACAGGGAGTGATTGACGGCTAATATCTCACATCTTCATTAAAGGTAATATTATAAATATTAAGTTTAAATGGTTGTAATGTTGGAGAGAACAGCGAACCTGTCACTGCATCAGCTCACAGCAGTCTGTGAAAAGTTTTGTAAAGAAATGAAACCAATTAAATGTCATTTATCGCAACTCTCTGCGATACCAATATCGCGTAGACTTATCGCGATAACGATAATTTTTCGATATACAGGCATGTGATTGGCTAAGGACAAAAAAGCAGGAAAATATACTAAGACAGGACACATGACATAACACATGATCTTGTCGATCCATCAGATAACATTTACAACTCTACGTGTTTGGTGCTTAAAACCATGGACTGATTTGTTTACATTGGTCTTTTTGACAGCAGTAGACGTACGAGCTGATTAAAAATGTCAGAGCATTCTCTTCCAGCAGGAGGCGCTATCAGAATGATACACAAAACAGCGCCGCAGCTGACTTTGAAACGCGCAGCGCTCATATTTATTCAATGGATAACCTTATAAAGTTCCATCGTAATTCTTGCCTTTTAGTCCCCACATTTAAGACCACCTCAAATAATTAAGTCTTTCTTAAGCCCTAATAACACTACAGTCATCAATAAAAATGAAGAGCTTTATTTCAAGAACCGACTTTCAAAAACCCTTAGCCTACACAAAATACGTTTCTTTTTATTTTGCAGAAGAGAAATATTAGGGAAGTAAATTAATATCAGCATATGAAGTATATTCGTCTATCATTGTCTCTTAGAGAATGTGCACATTAGATGCTGAAAGCGCTGTTTTTACTTTCACTTTAGGCTAATATATGCAGTTTTCACGTTGTGATATCCATTGGCTCACCGTCGTGGTTTAAAATATAAATATGTATGAAAATACAGTATAAAAATTATATTTACAATATTTTGCGACGTAACCCCAAAATAATGCATTTTCCGTCTACGTTTTTCACTCACTGAAAGCTACATCTGTCCGCCGATCTCTGCTCTCCTCACTGCAAAGATTGCACCCAAACGCTGACCCTAGTGTGCTTGATATAAATGTATTTATTAGAAATAGCGTTTGGCATTTTTTTTTATTATGCCAAAAGCTTTCACGGTCGGCATGCACGCATCTTGCGGTCCGGAATACTTCACCATCCGCCATTTGCGAACGGTCGCAAATACGTGACATAGGTCACATTTTCAGGTCGAAAATCCGGAATTCCGGATTAATCCGGAAAAATCACATCCCTGGATATATCGTGCAGCCCTAATTGTAAGTGACAGTTAAAACATTTATAACATTACAAAGGTTCTTTAAACTTTTTATTCACCAAAGAATTCTGAAAAACAAGAATACAACTCCTTGTAAAGTGTCTGAAATACAACCCAAAACACCTTGCCATAGGGAACCAACCAAGTCATTCAGTCCATGAAGAATTAGAAGTCATACCTTTCCCTCAGGACTCTTATTCTCCACCCAAATTTCTTCTGTTGATTGCATTGAAGGAGGAGCAGGCGTAGGAGCAGGAGAGGCTGTAGGTGGTATTCCTGGAGGGAAAATCATGCCAGGTGGAGGCGGCATGGATCCTCCAGGAGGAGGCATAAATGGAGGTCTCTTAAAGTGAAAAAGAAATCATAGGTGTCAATTCGAACCTTTTCTTTCTATTCCAATTGAAACAAAGTTAAGGAATTACATAATAAATGGTATCTGCTATAATATTCATACCTGTAAAGGTGGGGCACCCATGGGAGGGGGCACACTGGGGTCAAAGGGAATCCGTCCGAAGGGCGGCCGGGCAGGAGGTGGAGGACCCCTCATCATAGGAAAGGGAGGCACAGGGGTGCTCAGTAAAGGCTGCCTGCGGGTGGCGGGGTTGGCAGGAGGAGGGGCAGTGGCAGGGAAACGGAGTGCTGGCTGCTGAGCCATGCTGATGGAGCGAAAACAAACTTATTAAAGAGGATCCGTACAGTACACAACGACTGCTGCAGACAGACTCCAAATAGTAAAACTACACAGCATATCTCATTCTTACAAACTATAACGCCTATTACATTTTCTTGAGATAACATAATAGACTTTATATGACGTAACTATGCCTAAAAACACGAGCTATATGTTAAACTGCGATAAAAAGACAAGACATAACGATGTGAAAACATTCAGCCGTTTGCTGTTATGATGCTCTCATTGTCCACGAACCAACAGGCCAGGCGAGGCTTAAAAGAGACTCAAGCTAGCAAACTGCGAAACGTTATTCAATGTATTGTTGTGGAAAAACTGAAGATAACTCTAACTGGTTGTTTGTGTGAGTCGGTGTATGAAAAATAACGCAAAATCCGCACCTGTTAACGGCCAGGCCAATGCCTTCTGCCTCTGTGTGCTCCGCCATAACGGGAATACAACAAAAGTCCCCTTGACGCACTTCCGTCGGAGTCTGGTGTATGGCAGTCGCTAATGTCTTTTCATTTCACATTATTTTGAATAATCAGTATATCTGAATTGGTCGTAAATATATTTTTCTTAAATTGGTTATATCAGGGTAATGTTATATTTTAGATTTGTTAAGTGACGAGAGAGCTGTGCTTATAAAATAATAGGGAAAATGCAGTGTAAAACAGGTTATGAACTCGTATAGATCCGATTCGCTTCTGTAAAATCCTGGTTGTTGCGTATACTACCAGTCAAAAGTTTATGAACAGTAAGATTTTTAATATTTTTGAAAAAGTCTCTTCTGCTTGCCAAGCCTGCATTTATTTGACCTAAAACGCAGCAAAAACAGTCAAACTTTGAAACATTGTTACTTTATAAAATAACTCTTTTCTATTTGAATATATTTTAAAATGTAATTTATTTTATATTTAAAAAACATTTATTATTATGTTGAAAACATAGATTTTTTTTAGGTTTCTTTGATGAATAAAAAGTTCAGAAGAACTTTCTATTTCAAAAAAAGTATAATAATAATAAAAATAAATAAAAATAAATACTGACTCCAAGCTTTTATATGGTATAGTGTATAAGGTTACAAAGGCTTTTTATTTCAGATAAATGCTGATCTTTGGATCTTTCTATTCATCAAAGAATCCTGAAAAGATGTACTTAACTGTTTTAAATATCGATAATAGTAGTAATAACAAAATGTTTCTTGAACAGCAAATCAGCATATTAGAATGATTTCTGAAGGATCATTTGACACTGAAGACTGGAGTAATGATGCTGAAAATGTAGCTTTGTTCACAGGAATAAATTACATTTTAAAATATATTAAAATAGGAAGCAGTTATATTAAATAGTAAAAATATTTCACAATATTACTGTTTTTTCTGTTTCAAATCTTTATTTATTTTTGATCAAATAAATGCAGGCTTGGTGAGCAGAAAAAAAACGTCTTTAAAAAAACAATACAAATCTTACTGTTTAAAAACTTTTGACTGGTAACGTTAGTGTATATAAATTTTAATATTTTTAGATATATTTTATATGACTTTTTTGTTTTATTTTTGACAGTGTCTATTTATTTATTTTGTTTGTTTATACTTGTTAATGGTTGGGTGGATTACTTAAAAATCTTTTTTTTATTTTATTTCTAAACTTTTATTTTGAAAATACTAAGAGCGTTTCTCGGTTGCGGAAGTACACAAACACAGGGCGCTCACGTTGCTTTTTTGCAATGGACACCATACATGCTTGTTTCAAAGAGAAAATCGATGAAGTGCTTTTACCCGGAGATGTATTTTCATTCAGGTTGCCTGAATCTGGAGATGGTACTATCAAAACCGAAAAGGTAATATGCGGTCCAGGTCTCCGAAGAAACGGAGAGGAAGTTCAAGTGTGCAAAAGTGGAATTTTGCGCCATAAACAGCCAAATATGTACTGGATAGACTCTCAGCAGAGACGGGTAAGAAACTTTATGTGCACTTATTATTATTATTTTAGCACGGTTAATGTTTGTTCTGTTGTAAATTAGAACATAATTTTTAAGTATTTTTTCTTTTCTTTTTTTCAATGAATGTTAATGAAAACTTTTTTTGTCAGTAATGTTCTTAATATTCAGAAAATGTCTATTATGTCCAATCTATTTTTGGTACTTTTCTAAACACGGTTTAACAATAAATATAAAAATGAAAGATAAAAAAAACAAAACAAGCTGTCACTCAGTAGAGTTAAATAGTTCTTCTAATCCTTATTTCTTCCAGTATGTACCAGCTAAAGGTGAAAGTGTGATTGGCATTGTGACTGCAAAGTCTGGAGACATCTTCAAAGTGGATGTGGGAGGAAGTGAACAAGCATCTCTTTCATACCTTGCATTTGAAGGAGCAACCAAGAGGAACAGACCTAATGTGCAGGTACTTGATCATGTATTGCTCAACTTTCAGACCTCACTTGTATTATTATTTCTGCTTATGTTGTATTATGAATGTACATGATGATATTGTGTGGTTTTGTTGTGCAGGTTGGAGATCTGGTGTACAGCCAGTTCACAATTGCAAACAAAGATATGGAACCCGAGCTGGTGTGTATAGACAGCTGTGGCAGGGCCAACGGGATGGGGGTGTTTGGAGCTGATGGGCTGCTCTTCAAAGTATCACTGGGACTTGTGCGCAGGTTTGTGATTTGTCCATTTAATACATCTTAGAAATCTGTAGATATCCAAGTTTAACTTAGAAAGCAAGACACCCCAGGTGAATAGGGTAAAAATTAACTAAAATTAACATATTACTGTACTTCCCTAGTTGATTTATTTCATTAAAGGGATAGTTCACCCAAAAATGAAAATTCTGTCATTGATTAGTCATCCTCATTTCGCTCCAAACCTGGAAGATCTTTGTTCATCTTTGCAACACAAATTAAGATTTTTTTAATGAAATCCAAGAGCTTTCTGAGCCTGCATAGACAGCAATGCAACTGACACGTTCAAGGCCCAGAAAGGTAGTAAGATAATCGATAAAATAGTTCATGTGGCATCAGTGGTTTAATCGACATTTTATGAAGCTACGAGAATACATTTATGCGCAAAGAAAACAAAAATAACGAATTTTTTCAAAAGTTACTTCTCTTACGTGTCTATTTTAAATTGGGCTATTTTAACAATGTCCTTCGTACCTCTCTGTGCAGGGTCAGAAAGCTCTCATTTTAATAAAAAAAAATATTAATTTGTGTTCCGAAGATGAACAAAGCTCTTCCAGGTTTGGAACGACATCTCTTGAAGAAATGCAAACATGCTGCTTAAATATGCAAATAATGTATTATCTAATTAAATATGTACTGATTTGCAAACATTCTAGAACAGACATTTAAATATTGGATATAGCCAAGTTTCATCTCTTTTGAAAATGACATAAATGAGAAAATACTGGGAACATTTAGAAGAAAAAAAATCACCATGTTTTAGGGAAAAAAATTGAAAATTGATAGTAATAAACAGTAAATTGTTTTAAAAATGTTTTTAAAAAATAATTTTGAGAAAACAGCCTTTAAAGATGTGTATTGTAATTAAAATTACAGAAAACCTACAGAAATCTCATTTTGCATGTTTTCTTTCCAACACATTACGTAAAGCCAAATAGCCCAAAATCTTAAATTTTAGTGAAAGTGAAAGTCGTGACGTATAGTCAAGTATGGTGATCCATACTCGAAATTGGCCCTCTGCATTTAACCCATCCAAGTGCACACACACAGCAGTGGGAAGTGAACAAACACACACACACACACACACTGTGAACACACACCGGAGCAGAGGGCAGGCATTGCTCCAGCGCCTGAGGAGCAACTGGGGGTTTAGTGCCTTGCTCAAGGGCACATCAGTCGTGGTATTGAAGGTGGAAAGAGCGCTGTTCGTTCACAATCCCCACCTTCAATTCCTGCTGGTGTGGGAATCGAACCGGCAACCTTTTGGTTACAAGCCAAACCAAATATTGTGTCCATCATAACTGACACATTTATACATGCAGTGGTTGCTAAAATGATAACACCAGCTAAAAAAATGGTTTAAAGTCAGTTATTTCTATCTTTTGCTGTAGTGTGTCAGTACAACATATCAGTAAGTCTCTTGAAGCATCTTGGAGACATGGCCACAGTTCTGGATTTAGTCTGTCTCAATTTGTTCTGTTTCTTCATGTCATTCCAGACAGACTGGATGATGGTGAGATCAGATCTCTGTGTGGAGCTCTCCTTGTGCAATCAAAAATCTCACTGATTATTACATTTAATGGCAAAATAAATGTTTGGAAATGCATAACTATTTCCTACTGACACACTACAGCAAAAGATAGAAATAACTGACTTAAAACCATTTTATCTGGTGAAAATACTGGTGTTCTAATCATTTTGGCCACCATTACAAAACGAAAATTGTACATTTGTAAACTAAACAATTACATGTTTTTTCTATGTTTTTACTTCTGTATACAGTGCATTATTTAATTGTCTGCTTTTCTGTTATATTAGTTTTATATTCCATCTCTACTGTGTAGCTATCATGTGTGTGTGCACTGTGTGTCCATACTGGAAGCTCCTGTCGCCAAGTCAAATTCCTTCTATGTGTAAACATACTTGTTAATAAAGCTCTTTCTGACTTCTGACTTCTAAAGTAAAGAATGTGTTGTTCTTTCCACCAGACTTCTGGCTCCTCAGAGTGAAATAGTGAAGGACCTGGAGAAGATTTTTCCCTTTGAGCTGGTTGTTGGGATGAATGGCAGAGTGTGGGTGAAAGCAAAGACTGTTCAGCAGACACTGATAGTGACCAATCTTCTGGAGACGTGTGAGAACATGACCTCACAACAGAGACAGACACTATTCAAGAAAGTGGCATCAGGCTTCCTCTAGAGGATATGTGAAATACCGCTTTTCCCACGATACAACTGGTGGCGGACGTGCCAAAAGTACCCATCATCAGTTTTCAGATGTTCACACCCTGTGAAAAAGTTAAAAATAACAGGTTACAGTGGACTTCACTTCCTCTGTATTTCCAGTTTTGGAGACAGAAGAAAAAAGAGAAAGTCAGCATTTGTTTGCCTTTGTTTCTAAAAATACATTTTTTTTTGTATGAGTAAAACAAATAAACTCTTTATGAAACAGCAGATGCAAACTGTGATTTATTGTTTTAGTGATTTATAAAGTCGTAAGAACCTGGTCATGTGACCCTGGACCACAAAACCAGTCATAAGTAGCATGGGTATATTTGCAACAATAGACAATAATACACTGTATGGGTTAAAATTCCTGTTTTTTCTTTTATGCCGAAGATCATTAGGATAGTAAGTAAAGATCATGTTCCACGAAGATATTTTGTAAATTTCCTACTGTAAATATATCAGAACTTAATTTTTTATTAGTAATATGCAATGCATTAAACTTCATTTAGACAACTTTAAAAGCGATTTTCTTAATATTTAGATTTTTTTGCACCCTAAGATTCCAGATTATCAAATAGTTAAATATTGTCCCATACATCAATGCTTATTTATTCTGATTTCAGATGATGTATAAATCTCAAAAATGGACCTTTTTGACTAGTTTTGTGATCCAGGGTCACATATTTGCTGTTTTGTTCTTGTCCAGAAGGGGGCACCTAATCTTTAGTTTCTTCAGCCGGCTTGTGGTTTTAAAAGTTGCTGGTAGTTGTAGGAGATGACTTCAGATGTTTGGATAAGAGAAACGCAATGACTGTAACCAATGTCATTTTATATCCAGTTATTGAGAAGTACTTATTTTAGCACTTTTCACTTTTACTCCATTATCTAACATGTGATATACATTAAACACTCTATATTACTTATACTGTAGTTAAAAACAGTAATATTGTAAATTATTAATACAATTTGAATATATTTTAAAATGTAATCTTTCTGTGATGACGGCTGAATTTCCAGCATCATTACTCTAGTCTTCAGAAAATATTCTAATATGCTGATTTGGTTCTCACATTGATTTCTTCTTCTTGTTGTTGTGAAAACAGTTATGCTGCTTTTGTGGAAAATATTTTAGTGGAAACCACCACTTTTTTCCATTGCGGGATTGATTGAATGAGAACATTCAGCATTTATTAGAAAATATCCAACTTATTTTTGCCGTAAGAGTCTCACTTCCGATCAAAAGAGCTCGTTTTGCCTATTAATATTGCAAATTGGTGTTTCTTAGCATATTATTTTAATGTATTATAGCGTAGCCAGAAACATATTTTCGGGTGTGCATCAGAAAAACTGGGTGTGCCACATTTATTGTAAGATGAATGTGCAAAAAAATCTGACTCGTGTCACTAACAATACAGATAGTTACATATTAAAATCATAGACTGTAAAAAAAGATGGACAACGCGTTTCCGCTTCTTTCCACTATAGAAAAGTGAAGCCAAAACAGCTCAATATGGCCGCTACCATCTTGGGGGAAGTTACGTCATTTGGAGCCAGAGCATGCGCAGTAGAGGTTCGTTTGGAGCCAGAGCATGCGCAGTAGTGTCGTGAGGCGGAGCCGCGGTGTCAAAGTCCCGCCCAAACTCCCGCAGACCCAATCGCACGATCACAATCATGACACCACACCCCGTTTTTATAGCATCAAATAACTACTTAAAAGCAAACTTATTAGAAAAACGAACACCTGAGCATGAATCAGCATTATAATAACTACCTCACACGATGGAAATCACCTTTGGAAAAAAATTATTTGCCGTGTGATTCGATTATTTAGTTTGGCTCACGTCCCATTAGATTACATGGAGAGGGCGGGGTTTATGACCTATACTGCAGCCAGCCACCGGGGGGCGATCGAAAACTTTTGGCTTCACTTTTCAGGACACCTACGGCCAGTGTTGCCAACTTGGCGACTTTGTCGCTATATTTAGCGACTTTTCAGACCCCCTTAGCGACTTATTTTCAAAAAAGCGCCTAGCGACAAATCTAGCGACTTCTTGGAAAAACCTTATTTAGCTTATGAGACTCTCTGGTACTGCCGCGGGAGCGTGAAGTCGTGCTTTCCCAGCGCGCGCGCTCTCCCTCTCTCTCTATCTGCGTCTGCTCTTTTCAGTGAGCGGCAGAGAAGCAGCATTTTCAGATAAAAAAATATATTCTGATGCTTCTAACTCTATTTTACATGCAAGTATAGCCTGAAATCACAGCACAGCCATTGTCTTAATCGTATGTGTATTTGATTTTTTTAAACAGTGTCGTGATTATGAATCACGTTTTTAGTGTAGATATATCTTGGAGAGCTGGTTATGTAATCCTAATGGGCTGCGTTTCAGTCACTATTTCATATTTACCCCGTTGTCTGACAAAAGAAACCGTAAAATATATCAATATATCTATGAAATATATAAATAAAAACAGTTTTATTGAATTTGGCTGCATCAAATAGCAGTATGTGAGCACAGAGACGCAAGACAATACGACGTACTGACGTCATGAATATGCTAATGAGCGTATGACGTCATTTAGCGACATTTGGCGACTTTTCAAGCGAGGTATAGCTACTTTCCATTGAAAAAAGTTGGCAACACTGCCTACGGCACGCTTGATTAAAATGACCAGATAAGTGGTTGTAGCCTATTCGTCTTGCCCAGCGTGCGTCCCTACAACTCCCCCCTCACTGACAGAATTTCATGTTTTTCACGCCATACTAACGTCATTTTAGATTCCGACTTGCAAAAGGCATTCACTTTCTGTCTTTTTTTTAGCCATTTTCCGAGCTTTCTCGCTCAAGACTGCCGTGACGGTCACCGACCGGCCGCCAAAATATGCAATGCGGTTGCCAATCGCGACACTTGACTTTTCATTTAATTATCACTTTATTCGCGACACACGCTCCGCTGTTTTTTAATTCGTAAGTTTGTATACAATTTGCACAATCAGCATGATATTATTAATAGCCGACAAAAAAATATATATATTGCATGTTGCATTTATACTGGCCAAAATAAGTTTTTCACTTAGGCGTTAACACAAATTAAGTTTAAAGGGTCACATAGGCTACTTGATGCTTAGACAATGGTATTTAGCGAAAATAAAGGCAATTATTCTGTAAACATATGGTTAAGTGTAATATAAGATTTGAGGATTTATTAGCCTATCTGTAAGTAGGCCTATCCTACTTGTTCACGTACGAAGTATAGGCTACAGAAAGAAAGAAAGAGAATTCGCCATTGTACCACATAACCGGTCCTGTTTTGGGCATCCCCACAGCTGCTTCTTTAAGATGAATACGCACTTTGTGTTCTTATTAAGTTGGCTTGGGAAATCCTATTTAAACTTATTCTTCTTCTTCTTCTTCTTCTTCTTCTTATTTTTTTTACCGAAAAATTTTTAGACACTAACTCCTCCTAGACCGTTCAAGCTACATACTCCAAACTCGGGTCAGATCTTCATACTGTTCAGACTTAGATTGCTATATCTTTTCAGACTGTTTTGAGTTATGGTTTTCTTAAAAATTAATATTAAAAATCATAAAAAGGTCCCATAGACTTTCATTGACCAAAAGTCCATGTCTGTTTGAACTATGTTTAATGTAAACTGCTAGAAGCCATTGATACTCAATTAAGCTTTAAGTTATCTATCTATCTATCTATCTATCTATCTATCTATCTATCTATCTATCTATCTATCTATCTATCTATCTATCTATCTATCTATCTATCTTCAAACTCTATCTATCTATCTATCTATCTATCTATCTATCTATCTATCTTCAAACCTTATCTATCTATCTATCTATCTATCTATCTATCTATCTATCTTCAAACCCTATCTATCTATCTATCTATCTATCTATCTATCTATCTATCTATCTATCTATCTATCTATCTTCAAACCCTATCTATCTATCTATCTATCTATCTATCTATCTATCTATCTATCTATCTATCTATCTATCTTCAAACCTTATCTATCTATCTATCTATCTATCTATCTATCTATCTATCTATCTATCTATCTATCTATCTATCTATCTATCTATCTATCTTCAAACCTTATCTATCTATCTATCTATCTATCTATCTATCTATCTTACTAGTCATGCTAAAATCATGTTAGCGACTTGCTAGTAATGCTAAAATCATACTAGCGACTTGCTAGTCATGCCAGAATCATGCTAGCGACTTGCTAGTCGACTTACTAGTCATGCTAAAATCATGCTAGCGACTTGCTAGTCGTGCTAAAATCATGCTAGCGACTTGTTAGTCATGCTAAAGTCATGCTAGCGACTTGCTAGTCATGCTAAAATCATGCTAGCGACTTGTTAGTCATGGTAAAATCATGCTAGCGACTTGCTAGTCATGCTAAAAATCATGTTAGCGACTTGCTAGTCTTGCTTAAATAATGCTAGCGACTTGCTAGTCTTGCTAAAACCATGCTATCGACTTGCTAGTCATGCTAATATCATACTAGCGACTTGCTAGTCATGCTAGAATCATGCTAGCGACTTGCTAGTCATGCTAAAATCATGCTAGCGACTTGCTAGTCATGCTAAAATCATGCTAGCGACTTGCTAGTCATGCTAAAAATCATGTTAACGACTTGCTAGTCTTGCTTAAATAATGCTAGCAAACCGCATAGCAACTGCATAGCAACACCTTAGCATCTATTCACATTCAAACTATTTATATCTTCTAACTATTTATATCTATAGATCTATCTATTTTCAAACTATTTATATCTATCTAGCCTATCTATCTTCAAACTTTATTAATCAAACTAAAACTATTTCAAACTGAAAACCTTTAAACTTTCTTTAAACTAAAAGCTTTTAAAACTACTTAAAACTTACTGGCTAGGCTTTCTCAAGCCAACTTAAAGTTTGCTAACAAACTTTTTATCTAGTTTAAATGTATTACCCTATCGCGCTTACTGCATGATATGGAGGCGCCTGCACAATCCTTTGAATTTTGAAATAACTTTTTCTGATTTCAGTACACTCACGATAACACCAAAAGGTTGTGCTTTTGTGAAATAGAGGAAAGAAACAAGATTTGTCATCGTAGAAAGTCTCCGTAAAATGGAGCGCGTCACAGCAACGAACCTGCTACTTGCCTCACAAAGCACAAAGAAATCCACAGAATGCTTGAAATGTAGCCTATATTAAACGAGAAAAAAATCTCTGTCGGAATGGAAAGGTAACATTTCTCTATTAGGGGTGAGCGGGGCACAATCTAACGCAGGGTTAATTGTAACACACGTGGTTTAAATATTTCCACACATAGCATAACCAAATTTATGGTATTTACTAGTTGACATAGCAACACTATAAAGAGAAAAAGTGTGCGAAAATGTAAAAGTCTTTTGAAGACATCGCTGAATATTTATTTTACCGTAGTAAGTTTCTGGCTGAAACACTAACCTGATTTTAATCAAAGTCGCAGATGGTCAGTGCTTTTTAATGTGCCCAGCTATATTAAACTATGCTATTTTATTAAATTAGCGATGGAGTTTACACTATTTACTTTTAGTTTCTAATGAGAAACCACAAGAAACAGGTTAATAAAGACTGACACACAGTTGCTTTTTAATGTTCAGAAATTATTATTTCAAGATAAAGCATTTTGGCTCGTTTATGCGTCTCGTGTTCTATGAGAACTGTGTATGGAGGGAATGGAGTGTTTTTCTGAATGTCTAAAAATGTTTCCTCTATTTGCCTACATTGTTTTGAAATATACTGTACAGCTGTGCGATCAGGGTCGTGCATGGTTGCGATATGTTCACTGTCAAACTCCAAAATGCGATTATTTTAAATTCTTTTAAAAACGCCATTATTTTATTGACAAAATATTATAGTTTGTCGTGTACTTTTTCATTCTTCCAGATAACATTTAAAGCTGTCATATGGTCGTGTTACAACATATGCCGCTCAGATTTTGTAACATCTTACTTCCTTTTGAGGTAAATAATGAAAAACGTTTACACTGTAATTATGAAACAAAGCGACATATTTGTACTACACGAATGTGAAATTAATGTGGATAAAAAATTATACTCTGAACTCCACGTGGATATAAACAAACTGAGAATTTCAAAAAGTGGTAGGTTGTGCCCCGCGCACTAGTGATGGGATTTATGGCTCTTTGAGGGGATCCGGATCTTTGTGATCCGTTCCTTTCAAAGAGCCGTTCAAAAGAACGGCTCTTTTGGCTTTTTTAAAATATTAAGTCAGTTTTAAGAAGCCAGCTTGGGGCCATCTCAATTTATCCTTGAAATAATCACTGGGAGGAATGATGATGTGAGATTTGTAGTCAAATAATTAAAACTCAGATATCACACACCAATATCTGAGTTTGAATTATTCTGAAATATTGATTATTACCTCATTTGTGACCTTGGACCACAAAACCAGTCTTAAGTCACTAGGGTATATTTGTAGCAATAACCAAAAATACATTGCATGGGTCAAATTATTGATTTTTCTTTTATGCCAAAAATCATTAGTAAATTAAGTAAAAATCATGTTCCATGAAGATTTTTTTGTAAAATTCCTACTAAAAATATATCAAAATGTAATTTTTGATTAGTAATATGCATTGTTAAGAACTTAATTTGGACAACTTAAAAGGTGATTTTCTCAGTATTTTGATTTTTTTGCACCCTCAGATTCCAGATTTTCAAATAGATGTATCTCGGCCAAATATTTTCATATCCTAACAAACCATATTGAGCTCAGTTTTGTAAAATTTAACCTTATTACTGGTTTTGTGGTCCAGGGTCACATTTGTCATGTGTGGACTATATTCCATAGGGTTGCACAACATCCCTCTGCTTAGACAGTGACGTCACTATTTTGGATCTACCTTTAGTACAAAGTGTGTTCCGGCGTCCCAATTCGCATAATTATACTATGCCCTTAAAGTATGTACTCTTTTTGTGAAGAAAAAGTACATACTTTTGAGTATGTAGCAGAATAGTAGGCAAGCTTTGGGACATACTACTTCGTCTGTTGCTTAGTCACCTAAATCCTGTCACTGTTTAAATTGCCCTATCAGTTAATATCATCTACATTTCGCTTAATTTGATTTCCAACCGTATTAGAGAGAAATGAAGAGGCACATTCTTGTACGAGTCTTTTAGGCCAAGAACTTTTCTCGTGTATGCATAATGATGCATTTAAAAGTTAATGACCATACCTATCATTATAAAAGTTCATAATGTTTCTGCACATGAAATATACCATGGATAACATTAAATAAATATTTGTTATTAGTTTACACATTGATTATTTATCACTAAAACTCCTTTCTCTACCTGTCCGTTGGTCGCGCTTAACCGCCATGTTTGTAGTTTTTTAACATTTTTTATGCGTGTTTGTAGTCCTAATCGGATCCTCGTTCACCGGGCAATGTGTCGTGGGCAAATTTAGCCGTTAGAGTGTGCATTGATCCACACTTCGTAATCTTAAATTAAGTAATAGACCATCCGGGAATAATTTGTGTGCATCTGTGTGAAACACGCATAGGAAAAAAGAACGACAGAAAGAACGGCTCCCCCCCAGCCGCGACTCGGCTCCCATCGTTCATGTTTATGAGCCGTTCAAAAGAATCGGTTCGTTCGCGAACGTCACAACTCTACCGCGCACCCCTAAAGACACGTTCGTGGAGATGGCGAGTGCAGCGTCGGCATTCGGTAACTTCATCTTTTTAGAGTTCAACTTTTCATCTTTTTCAGCCGACACTGACTGAGAAGAAAGAACTAGTTTATTAATAAATAATTAAAATGTTTTCTTTCCCCCCAACACATTCATCATTACTTTTGCCAATGCAAGCTTTATGCGCGCGATGGAACGCAGAATGGGCTTTATATTAAAGGATGAGTATAGGTTACTATATTAATCTTATGTTATTATATTAATATATTTTATATAAACGTGTGAGTAGTTGACTAGAACAATATTTAGTCTGGGGCAGGCATACGTGGCCCTTTTCGTTTTTTAAATAAAATGCAGTGACATTTCGAAAGTGCGCCTGCGTTGTATTGCAATGCACGAGTTATGCATGCGTAATAAATCAAATGTTTTTGTTTTATTTCACTTTTTAATGTGTGTGTGCTTTGGTCTTTCTTCGGGGTGCTGAAGCAGTTGCTAGCCCCTCTTTATCGCCGCCCATGTTTATTACGATTATTGAAATATTCTGCATCTAATTTTGGGTGTGCCAGCTGCCACTGTGGGTGGCACCGGCACACCCTGGCACACCCGTGGCTACGCCCCATTATAATCTTAATTATGAACACTGCAAACTATTTTACCGTAAATGCACATTGTTATTGTTGTTATTTCCCAATTGCGGCTAATGAACCGAAAGTCTCGCCTCTATAGGTTTACTCCCACGTTGAAGAATAAGGTGGATAAAAGAAATAAATATCTAATAAAAAATATTTAGCAGATATACTGTATATAAGGGACATGCAATATTGACATCAGATGAATTTTTGTCAATTGTCAGATACTTAACAGTTATTAGCCTATACAAAAATATTGTACTGCTGAAAGCCATTGCTGGCGCCAGTCAAATAAAGTAGGCCTACGCTAGAGAGCCGTCTAATAATATTATTTATTTAAACTAAGCATTTATAGCTTGAGTAGTTAGGCAGAACGTAACTGAAGAAGCGCCACACCCAGATGTAGTTTCATTCTGGCCGAGTTAACACTGAGTTCCCATGGGCTCTTGAGTTTCTGTTCTTGTAAATAGAAGTGGAATTTGCATAAAGATGCTGATCAACATGGAAAGATGTGTCTGGGCACGTTTTCCCTATTGAATGACTTGTGTATGCAGATGAGTGTCCAAACCAGTACCAGGGGCATGGAAGATTTGAGTCACTGCGAGAACAATGTATTTGAGCTCCTACTAGAACACAAATCTGCCTCACATTAGACGTGCAAACCGCAAAGCCCGTGACTATTTTTCAATAGTAATTAAGGATCTAAGCTATTAAAGTTGCAAGAGAAGTATGATTTCTGCATGAACTGTTTTGTAAAGTACACTTGACTTGAACTGTATAAAGTTATGCATTTTCATGTCTATTGAAAGTGGAAAAAGTATGGGAATCCCTCAGACTTTTGTGAAGTCTATTGAGGTGGGATTGAAGGTGTTGGTCAGAGCTCCTTCCCTATAAAAACACTTACAAATGTTGAGTTTGTTTCACAAGAAGCATGTCCTGATGTGAACCCCAAGCCTCAAACAAAAGAGATCTCAAAAGAGAGCTCAAAATGAAGAATTGCTGCATAAAGCTGGGAAGGATTATAAAAGCATTTCTAAAAGCTTTCTGTTCATCAGTTCTCGGGAAGACAAATATGTCTATAAATGGAGAAAGTTCAGCAGAGTTTTTACTCCCTAAGTGGGCGTCCTGCATGATGACTGTAAGTGCATGGCACAAAATGACGTTGGCTAAAGACAGAAATACTCTGAAAACACTCAAACGTATCTGCTAATGTGTCTACTGTGTATTAAACACTTAAAGAGGTAGTTCACCCAAAAAATACAAATTCTGTCATTTTACTCACCCTCAGGTTGTTCCAAACCTGTATGAGTTTCTTTCTTCTGTTGAACACAAAAGAAGATATATATTTAAGTATAGCATTTTTTTTAGTATAACATGAAAAATAGAAATACTGAAAGACTATTTTCTTTTGAAAGTCCTTCACGAGTCTTGGGGAAAAATCTGCAAGCATGTACTGCAACTTCCTGCATTTCTGCTGAAGTTTTTGAAATATCATGTGAAACGGTGGTAAAATTAACCTTCTGGGAGAGGGAAGATTCCTGAAACTGTGAAGGTTTTACACTTGTTTAATAAGGACATAAAACACTTCTTTTGCTTTTGTATTATTTAAGCATTTAGCACATATTGTTGCAATGTAAAAAGGCGATCTCATGTGGGTGTTCATGGCAAATCCAGGGCTGTACTTTATATGCTCTATATGTTCTATATGTATAATCCCTTTTATGTTGGTAAAATAATTTGTTGGTTTTTCAGTATTTTTGTGTATTTATTCAGGTTTACACCTTATTCAGGTCAGTAATAAATAAAAATAAGATGCATTTTGTATAATCCCTCTTATGTTGGTAAAATAATTAACATTTTGCAGATTCTAAAAGGTGTATGCAAACTTTTGACCTCACCTGTATGTTAAATACTTTTTGGAAAAAAAATGTTTATTAGAGGAGCCATCATTTCAATGAAACAGTAGATGTAGCAATTAGATTCTAATTATTAAATGTAAATTTAGTAAAATACAGTGATAATCAAGTAAAAAAAAGTAGCTACAGACAGAGCCCCAAATATCAGGGGCCTCATTTATAAAGACTTGCGTAGAAACCATCCTTGATTTTATCTAAGAACTTTTCTGATTTGAACGTAAGAGCGATTCAGAGAAAACGAACGTACCACGAAATCCATGCGTACGCCAGTCATTCGGTTATAAATCACAAATGATCGTGGAATTGTGTGCAGCTGAATGTTCCGCCGTCGAAACGCCCCTGCTTAATTAATTAACATATAAAATGAGCTCATTCCTAAAGCAAAAACTCTGTGACAATGGCAAGTAAAAAGGAGCGCAAGAAATCAAATTATAGTGAGGCTGAACTATCAGCAATACCAGGCATTACCACAAGGAAACGGTCGTAAGCCAAGCTGGAATCTGACGTGGAGATAAGTACTTTTCCACGTCAAAGACGGTTTTTATAAATCTGTACTTTGACATGGATTTGACCGTATGAACACTCTAAGATCAAATCAGTGCGTAAGAAAGTTTTATAAATGAGGCCCCAGGACTAGCAGGCACATGAAAAGTTTTTTCCCCAGGCAATCCACATTATGAACAGTTAAAATGTTCCTCCCATTGTGCAATAAAATGTGTGGAATAATCTGACATCTATTGCTACCACCTCCATCCTAATACATCCCATGCATTCGATTCTATTATCTATAGCACAACTGTACATACCATTGTCTGTGTGATGTTGTCTCTTACTTGGCAATAAGGGCTGTACTTTATATGCTCTGTATGTTCTATATGCTACAGGCGATTTAATTCTACACCAGTGATTCTCAACTCCAGTCCTCGGGGCCCACTGCTCTGCACATTTTGTATGTTTCTGAATCTGACACAGTTCAGTTCATGGATCTTTCTCCTAACGAGCTGATTATCTCAATCAGGTGTGCTTAATGAAGGAGACATACACAATGTTCAGAGCAGTGGGCCTCGAGGACTGGAGTTCAGAATCACTGTTCTACCAGGGCTCTCAAGTTTTAGAGCTATGAACTCGGCAGAGAACTACCCTCGTTAACAGTAGCGGGACAAGTTATCCCTTACTTCTCAGCATGAGAAATTCAAGGTGTGGCGTGAGAGCGTGTGAAGTGGCTGAAATGCGTGTGTCTCACGGTGAATGCGTGAGAGCCCTGGTTCTACACTTTCCCACACTGTGAAGTATACCTGTTAAGTGGATCCAGAATGAACCTGTTCAGACAAGCACTTGTGAATTCTTCCCACTTCATATGTTACAACACCATGACAGCCAGGTTTGGCAGGTGGGCATTCCTCTCTTTTAAATCTAATGGAAGGCAGTAACAGGCAATGACATTCAAACATATTCACCAGACAGCTAAATAAAAAGGAGAACTACTATTAGATTTGCATAATAGAAAGGAACGTGCCACAAAAAGTACAGAAACTCACTGATATGAAACTGATATTTCTTCTTTATTCAAACATGTGTTTTTCCTTTCCTGTATAAAGCATGAGACGATTGTCTTACCAATATTGCATACATGCATACAGTACAGACCAAAAGTTTGGACACACCTTCTCATTCGTGTGTCCAAACTTTTGGTCTGTACTTTATATTTTTCTGTTTATTAAAGTTTTTACTCTACATTTGTGCAGTTCTCAGTGGGTTAGTGATATTTTTAAATATATATAAAATAATACATAAATATTTTTAAATGGGTTTTTATACAAAAACTGTTTTTTAATGTAAAATTCACTTTATAAAAGACCCACATTTCTAACTTTAATTCATGGGGATAACATAGATAATTTCACATGGTTCAGTGTAAGATTTTTGCCCATCTTTTGGAAAATCCAGTTTTAAAAAAGTAAAAAAACAACTACAAATAACTTTTACCAGTAGGTGGCTGCAGAGCTCCACTATTTGCTATTTGACCACCTGAAAGATATTTTTTCACAAGTTTTTTCAGTTGAATTCATATCTACAGTACAGACCAAAAGTTTGGACACACCTTCTGAGAGGTTTTGGTCTGTACTGTATATAAAACAACATATATTCTAAAATGTTATGTAATTTAAGGGTCAAAAGTTTACATACAACTTGCAGAATCTGCAAAATGTTAATTATTTCACCAAAATAAGAGGGATTATACAAAATGCATCTTATTTTTTTATTTATTACTGAGCTGAATAAGATCTTTCACATAAAAGACATTGACATAATAGTTGAATTTATAAAAAAATGACCATGTTCAAAAGTTTACATACACTTGATTCTTAATACTGCTTTGTTACCTGAATGATTCAGCTGTGTTTTTGTTGTTGTCCTTTGTTTGTCCTAAAGAGTTAAACTGCCTGCTGTTCACAAATTTCCCTATGTTGGTAAAATAATTAACATTTTGCAGATTCTGAAAGGTGTATAAACTTTTGACCTCACCTGTATGTTAAATACTTAAAATTTGTTTATTAGAGGAGCCATCATTTCAATGAAACAGTAGATGTAGCAATTAGATTCTAATTATTAAATGTAAATTTAGTAAAATACAGTGATAATTAGGGATGCACCGATACCAATAGGTCGATAAAGCTTGTGCGTTTTGTCAGTAAAGCCGGTTCTGTAATCAGCAGTAAATGCCATCAGGTGCGTGATTTCACGTTGAGCCGTATATACTACACACAGCCGTTGTTTACCGACGAGCTGCGCATAGCAATGTTCATTATCAGTGTGAATGTGCGCAGCTCGTCAGTGAACAACGGCTGTGTGTAGTATATACGGCTCAACGTGAAATCACGCACCTGATGGCATTTACCGCTGATTACAGAACCGGCTTTACTGACAAAACGCGCAAGTTATCGACCGATACATATCGTGCATCCCTAGTGATAATCAAGTAAAAAAAGTAGCTACAGAGCCCCAAATATCAGGATTACCAGGCACATGAAAAGTTTTTTCCCCCAGGCAATCCACATTATGAACAGTTAAAATGTTCCTCCCATTGTGCACTAAAATGTGTGGAATAATCTGACATCTATTGCTACCACCTCCATCCTAATACATCCCTGCATTCGATTCTATTATCTATAGCACAACTGTACATACCACCTATTTATTTGTCAATTTATTTTTTACAAATTATTATAATTATTTTTATTTTTGTCTATTTATGTTTACATATGTGTATTTTTCTTATTCTCTTATTTTTATTGTCTGTGCCATGTTGTCTCTGTGTACTGGAAGCTAATAACACTGAAACAAATTCCTTGTATGCGCGAGCACACTTGGCAATAAAGCTCTTTCTGATTCTGAAAACTAATCTAGCCATGTTTTCCTCATTTTTTTGTGCCCCAATACATAGTTAAAGTGTCACATGAAGACTTCTCTAAACATTTTTTGAGAGACAATAAATAACAAATCTTTGAAATCAACTGTTTTGAATAAATTCACCAAAATTGATGGTTCAAAACGATTGACAGATATGAATCAGCTCTAGAGTCCAGATTTTGGTATTGCTAATACTAAAACAACATTTTAAGCATAGTTCACCCAAAAATCTAAATTCTGTCATTAATTACTTACCCTCATGTCGATCCAAACCCATAAGATCTTCGTTCATCTTCTAAACGCAAATTTTATCATGATATCCTCATGAATGCACATTGAAGACTAAGAGAAGAAGAGAAGAAATTGTTGAATAAAGTTGTTATTTTTGTTTGCTTTGCTCACAAAAAGTATTCTCGTAGCTTTATAACATTAAGGTTGAACCACTGATGTCACATGGACTATTTTAATGATGTCCTTACTACCTTTCTGGGCCTTGAACGTGGTAGTACCATTGCTGTCTATACAGGGTCAGAAAGCTCTCGGATTTCATCAAAACTATCTCAGGTTTTGACATTCTTCTAAGTAACTTTCATTGTCCATGAAAAATAAAGAGCATTTACATTTTCAATTACTTTAATTTTTGGGTGCACTATCCCTTTAAAAATGATTCTTTGCTCTCATCTCAGATCACTGAATATCGCAGATTATTCCAGGGAAAGAGTTAAATGCAGTACACGTCACTTTCCAGCGATATCGTATGCTATTTGAACTGAACTGACGATAAACTGAAAATTGATTATTTACAATAATGCGTTACTTACACACTATGGTGCTGTTTAAATACTGTGCAGTTGCTTTGACACAATCTGTATTGTTAAAAGCGCTATATAAATAAAGGTGACTTGACTTGACTTGACGTCAGTCTAGGTGAGCGACCACAAATGTCTGCCACTGTCTTTTGCGTCTGCATATTCCATGAATGTGCATTTAATGCTTCTCCCGGGGCCTGAGCCCATGAGCAGCACTGAATCATGGGCCATGCATTCGGTGCCAACAAAAATAATCCCTGCCGAGGAAGGAGCATTAGCCAAACGCTCTCTCGCAAGAAGAGAAAACTCTGCTAAATCTTAAATAACAAACACAAGCTTGACACTGACGACCCTGTTGTCTGAATGGACACGATGGGTTTGTGGCTTTCTGTGAAGAGTCCAGTTCAGAATATTAACCTTAAGTACATCACAATCACAGTTCATCATCATTAGCTTGACGTCAGTTATGATTTAATGGCAGGAAACCTCCTTTGAAACTGCTAAAATGGTCAGTATATGCAATACTGTAAGAGTCCTCCCTCTGCTGTGAAAAGCTGCCGTCATGCTTTAGCTGGACATTTGCCTGCACAAGCTGCAGCTGCCCGGCCTCAGTTGTGGTCAGTGGTCATATGCTTTCCAGAATCCTCTTCCTCATCTTTCTCAATGCGTTTTTTGTTCGCCGTCCTCTTCACCCTCCTCCTCCTCACCTCCCTGCTTGCCAGAGTCTTCTACATTCATCTGTAAAGTTACCGAAAAGCACAAACAGATGTCCCTCAACAAATTGGATACATCTCTGCTTCTCATTAGCTCTTACAAAGTTGGCTGGATCAAAGTCGGTTTGGCCTCTGCATTTACTGTTCTGAGGAGCGAATCTGAACATTGTGTGGTTCATACCAGTGATGACAAACCCTAGAATTTTCATAATTATCTTTACGTACTACAACCTGTGGTTATCTTGTTCTGAAATGAGGATTTACTTGCATAAATGGATGATACTATTGTAAGTCAAAACAAGTGGTGGGCCGTTATCGGCGTTAACGTGCTGCGTTAACGTGAGACTCTTATCGGGCGATAAAAAAAAATATCGCCGTTAATCTATTCTCAAAGTTGGGTTGGGAGCTGGTCTATACTATGCAAGCTATGATGACTTTCACCTTGATATTTTAGCGCGGATGTAGGCTATACCTAGCCGAATTGCACTGTAGGGGGCGAGAACGAGTCTTCGAACCTGTGTGTATGCCTACTGTGAAATTACCACATCAAACGAGACGTGCTAACATGGATGCAGCTATGAAGCCGCCGGGTTTGCTTCAGGGCAGGAGCGTTGTTAGACGGTGCCCCAGTGAAAACCTGCTGAACAACAGGTTCAGTTGCAACAACTGAATTGACGCTTCTAAAAGCAACGCAGTTTAACCGAAGACTATGCACGCAGATATCCATGCCCGTGCGCGTCTGTGTATTTAACTGCAATGCGCACGTCGCGCAGCCTTTTACGCAGAAGTACATGCAGTGTAGGAATAGTTGGTTACACTACTTTGTATAGTTAATTGTGTTGTAAATGCAGTTGTCAAGCAGTTTGTGATACATTTTGGAAACAGGAGATTAGCCCCTGGTTTAATTGCGCCACCTGGCTTGAGAAACCCATTCTCAAAGACTTACTTTCATTATTTGGGTAGCACACATATTCTGAATGCCTTCGGCAGAATTCAAATTAGCCATTTTAATCTAGATTAATTCCAAGATTACAGTGAGATTAATCTAGATTAAAAAATTAATCTATGCCCACCACTAGTCAAAATATACCATAATTTCTCCCTCTATAACAAATAACACTTGGTTTCTATAAAGACATTTTAAAGAATTAAGCAATTTAAAAGAATTACCAGTCAAAAGTTTTTGAACAGTAAGGTTTTTAATCTTCTTCTGTTCGGCAAGCCTGCATTAATTTGATTCAAAGTACAACAAAAACAGTAATTTGTGAAATTTTCTGTTGCTTCCAGTGCTTGAAGTGGGCCGGCACTTCTGCCATATTTAATGAATGCAAGCGGAGTCGGTCTACGTTATTGGTGCTGTGGGGTTGATGCGTAAAGCCACATGCTAGTTCTTGTGCTAGTTCGCATTTTCATGAGACCAGGCTCTCGAATCAGTACATTATAACGAAAACAATACCTTAAAATAAAAAAAAATAAAAGAAGCAGGTTTTTGGGATCACATAACTTTCAACGGGTAAACCCCTAAAAAGTCAAAGGATCGTGCAGGCATTCAAACAGGAAGTTAAAAACGATAATAATGCAGAGAATAGTGACTTATGTCCAGATGCCTGTAATTTCTTTTCAGCGATTGAATCATGATCATAATTCAGGATTTTTTTCAGTTATTATTTCATATTACTTTGGTTGTCTGATAACAGAAATACTAAATTATAACAAAGAATTTGGCCTCATCAAATGACAGTATGTGGGCACCTAAAGGCAAACAAATGTAATAATTAATGTACATTTTGCATGTTCAGAAGAAGTGAGCTGCCCTGTCCTGCAAATAATGTAAACAGTGGTTTCACTAATAATAAACACATATTTGCTTAAAGCATCCATATTTGTCCATGCCAATGTTGATTAGAGTATTAAAAACTTTAAAAAGTATTAATTTAAGGTACATTTAGAACAGATAAAAATGTGTGATTAATCGCGATTTAAAAAAATTAATCGATTGACAGCCCTAATATATATATTGAGATATTGCCACCAATATCTCCAGTTGATGAGGTGTCATGAAAACACTCTATAGACATAATTTGAAAACTGTTCAATTGCTTTAGCAAAAATAACATTTGAAAGAACACAGACTTTCGGTTCAATAGCCGCTGTAGGAAAATGAGAAAAATAACAAAACTGTTTGCACTACAAACCAGTGTATTCATAATTAAGATATTGCATTAAAATAATATGGTAAGACACACCAGTTTGCAATATCAAGCAGCAAAACAAACTGTTTTGTACAGCTAAAAATGGCTGGCAGTGAATTAACTCATTAAACTTGCAAATGTTCCCTTACGGGAAAAATAAGGTGGATAGTTCCTCATTCCTCTGTTTTGCTTGTAAAAAATATAAGATGGCATAAAGGTGTTATAGTAATCATTAAACTATTCAAATCATATTTGAGCGATGCGTTCACGAATTGCACTCATAGGTTTGGACTCGACTCACTGGTTAAACAATCCGGTTACAGCGGTTATAACATCTTTCCAAAGCGGAAAGCACACAAACTTATCGTGTAAGTACAGAAGACGTAAAATATAAAGCGTTTGTTGTATTAACTACTTCTGTCTATCATTTATGGTTGTTTTGCACAACGGCTTCATTCATTGCCACTGCACGAAAGAGCAACATCAGCAGAGACTCCACATTTCTCATGTGGTTTTCCAAAGAAAAAAGTAAGTCACAGGTGGAACGACATGACAGGGAGTGACTGATGACATAATTTTAATTATTCACATAAAGTCAACATGAACATTCTTTCATACTGCTAGTCATGTCAAGTATCCTGCAATAAAACAATATTTTAGACACTTAATTTTATTTTCCCCCGATTTCACAGACAAGGCTTAAGCCTGATCCTAACTGTAAGTCTAAGCTGTTTCAATTGACAGAAACTTAAAATATGTCAGTGCCTTTGTTTTGTCTCAAGATGCACACCAGTAATGTTTTTTTTTTTCTGAGCACGTTAAATTAAATTAAATTACTTAAATGTCCTAATTTAACTATGGCCTAATCCTGTTTTAGTCCGAGCCCTGTCTGTGAAACCAGGCCTAAATGTCTTAAAAGTATCCCTTGTGGTTAGAAAGGGTGTTATACTTCTGGTGTGGTTTGTTGATTGTTTTTTTTTTTTTTTTTTTTAGTGTTGACAGAGGTTACAGTATATTGACTTACTCTTCCTGGTGCTCTGCAACTCAGTCTGCGTGGCTTAAACTTCCTTGTTGAATTTTTGTTCTCTGAATCAGGACGCGGCCTGCCTGGAATTCAGACAGGACATGTGGGTCTCAGAGGCCTCCGTATTTTAGGACATGACAGCCAGGTGGGTCTTTCTTTCCTGCAGCCAGAGCTCAAGGTCACTTCATTTCCACACAGGAAAAAAGAAATGCCTACTCATAGTCTGTTTATACCAGCATTAATGTAGCTGACTTCATTATAAATTTCAGGAACATTGTCAGATAACTTCATCATCTGAAGATGGAATAAATCATTAGACATTTAAAAAAAAAAAAAAATGGCAAGGTGAATCTTAAGTAAACCAGTCAGGCACCTTAACATCATAATGATCTAAAGCAAATTTGAGTAAATTTGACATGCACAAATATTTAGTCATAACTTTGCATGTGATGTGTCAACAATATCCTCCACACACACACACCTATATTTGAACTCTTAATATGTAATAATAAAACGCCTATTAGGTAATTAAAAAAACATTTATTTTCTATATGTTTAAAAATACTGTATAACATGTATAATAATTAAGCAAACATTCTTCACAAATGTTAATGATCAAACTCAGTGTTTTCACAATACTGTAATACAAATGTGCTTAATTGTCTTTTTACAATAGGTTGTTTTTTAATTCTTTAGATTTCAGGGTGAAATATGAGCTGCATGTGTTTCTCGGCAGGTCAGCGGCAAGCCACGAGGTTGTTAAAAACATGGATCGTTAATCTTGTCTTGCTGGTTTCTGTGCACTGGGGTGACCTGAGAGTCTCTGGCCAGTTTGTCTACCAGGAAACAGGTTTGTCTCTCCAGGGCAATGCAGACTTTGTGCAAACAGAGTTATAATTCCCACTTCATTCTCTCTGAGTCCTTAAGAATTCCCAAGTTATTTGGCTGTAAATCGTTAGCCAGATCAGCTGGGGATTTCATGTGGAATTGTACAAAATGTTCCACACCTGTGATCATCATTTAGCCACTCTAGTGACAAGAGACAGCTTATAATTTTAAATTTACTGTTATAATAGACTATTGTTATAACAAACACCCAAGATGCTACATGTAAAGATGTGTGTATAGTGCCTAGTGTTGCACATCATGTAAACAGCGGTGGAATTCAATGGATACGCTCCATCTATTAACAACTGAACATTAACTACAGTATCAGCTAATGACATTCTCACTGGATCAAGTTGGCAAACACACCGCCTTGAGAAAACCAAACCATGGCCTATTGTTTATGAGGACTTCCTGATAATGCTGTTTTTGGCCCTGCTTCTTTAGCACTTATAAACAGTATGTCAATACACAGCAGTTTATTGGGTTATCTGATTCGAAGAGGGAAATAATAAACATGTTTATTTGAAAGATAGGACAAAGTCTATCTATTCTTTCATGCATCCTTTTTTGATGTTATAACTAGAGAAATAAACCATTAGCTCTGAGTTAATATAGGGCCCTATGATTTCCGTGATGTGGAAAACCCAGGCAGAATTGCGGAATCTAGTCATAAAAATTACATTTACTGTATAATGCGGAACGTCATGGAATTTGCCCAATTTGAGATGAATAAATCATAAGTAGGTCAGTGCGCTTAAATCAAACTGCAATATGGACTAGTGTTTAAATATTAAGCTGCAAAAATGCTTTTTAAATATGAAATCTGCATGTTCACACAAAACAGAGCAGTCTTTGTTTGAATGAATGGAGCAGACGTGCGGTTTTATTTACTACACAAATGCTGAAGTGCCCATGCTGTGCTTTTAGCCTCTGCATAAACATAATCTCTAGAAATGCTCTAAGAATCACTTCATGAGCATTAAACCATTGTCATGTTATATAAAAACAGAAACTTAAAGGACTTACCGCAGTCAACCCATCAAAATATAAGTTTGGTTTAACTTGAAGAAATATGTTACTTAATATAAATGAACATGCTTTTGATTACAATTTATAGAAACCAAAAAAATTATGAATTTGGTAAAAAAATAAATAAAACTGAATTTGAGAAAAAAAAAAGAATCACATTTCAAAGAAACATATTTTATTGTAATTTTTGTTAAACTTTTAATAAATTGCTTTTTTAGTCTTTAATAGTCTTTTTTATTCATATTTTTTTTAATCAACCATTAAAACAGGGTCTAGAAAAATTAAAACCTGAAAACTTTTTGAATGAATTTGAGGAAAAAAATAAATAAACCGTATTTCATAGGGCCTTAAAAATGATTTTTTTTGTTAAACATTTAATAAATTGCTGTTAAATTGTGCAAGTTTCATGATTTCAATTAATTAGGCATGCTTTTTTATTCATATATTTTTTTTATTTAACCAATAAAAGTCTAGAAAAATTAAAACAAAAAAACGGAACTTGGACAAAAATAAAGCGGATTTCATAGGACCTTAAAATGTAATTTTTGTTTAACTTTTAATAAATTGCTGTTCAATTGTGTAGGTTTCATGATTTCAATTGATTAGACATGCATTTTGATCAATATTTATTTATTTAACCATTAAAACTGTCTTGAAAAATTAAAACGGGACAAAACTAAATTTGGAAAAAAATAAAAAAGGATTTGGGGGAGAAAAAAAACCTTTCATAGGGCCTTGAAAATTAAATTATTATTAAACATTTAATGAATTGCTGTTAAATTGTGTAAATTTCATGACTTTAATTAATTAGACAGGCTTCTGGATTAATTTGTTATTTTACCATTAAAACAGAGTCTTTAAAAAAACGGAATCCATATAAAAAAAATAAAAAAATAAATAACTGAATTTGGGAAAAAATAAAACAGATTTTATAGGGCCTTAAAATGCAGGTTTTTAAACTTGTAATATATTGCTAGTAAATTGTGTAAGTTTCATGATTTCAATCTTTTTATTTGATCATTAAAAAAGTCTTGAAAAAATATTAAATAAATAAAAACAAAACACAGAAACCAGACAAATTAAAATTTTGAAAAAAAAAAAAAAAAAAATGATTTTGAAAAAAATTTTTTATAAAGGCCCTAGTAATATCACAAAGGTCGTCAGACAACAGTTATTGTGTGCATAAAAAGTTTCAATGGCCTGTCAGCTTTTTTTTGCTGTAACGTTGCCATGATACCTATGGCCAAACACATCACATCTTTAATTGGAATTCACAACACACAAGCGGAGTTAAATCAAACACAATTTAATCATTTCATTTCCACAATTCTAAAATTGCGTTCATTGTTCACTGAATTACACTTAAGTAAGAGGATCATCAAAAATAGAAAACAATAGGGTCGAAAAAAACAGAGAAATCAAAGAATTAAAAAAAGGAAATGAAAAGTACAAATAAAATTAATTATGTGCTGGCTCTCAAACAAAGACCATTGTCTAAACATTTTAAAACCTCGTTTTAAACTGACCTAAGAGGGAAAAAAGCTGAAGATTATTTGCCAAAGCTTTTGGTTTGAGAGACAGCATTAGCCGGTAATCCCTTCTGCTTGCGAGTGCTGTGCCGTGTGGAGAGGTAGTTTTCTTTCCTGGTGCAAAGGACTTTTTATAAGGCATTGGAGAGTCTTTAAGCTGGAAAGAAAATCTATGGGTCTTTCGGGGTGCTCGGCACGGAGGGAAAAACGTTGGCTGCGCAACTTAAACGTTCTGTGCATTGTGTACGAGCTGTTAAGTCGCCATCTTGAAAAGCACTTGAGCAAACAGCTGACATACATTCATTTGCTGCGTCTGCATTTCGTCCCCCGACAGAGATGAAAGGCATTTTTGGTTTCCACAATGACAGGTTTTAAAATAAAACACTGTTTTCTTTGTTCAGAAGAATTTAAGCGCAGACCAGCACATGTGAGAGAAAAAAAAAAACACAAGTATCAACAGGTCAATTCAGCAAAGTTCTCAATGGCTTCATGTTTTCATTACAGTAGAGAGCTTGGATATTCTTGTGCCCTTAATAACCAGCATAGTCTGAGAAATTCACAATGCAATTAAGGAGTGAAAACAATTAAATGGAACAGAAGCTTGACCTGATAGTGCTGCAATAAAAAAAAAAACAAATACAGCAAAGATAATGCACCAACTGCAAGGGTGGACATAATGTCTGTTAAGTTGCAAGGCTGCCACTTTGGTGTTCCAGCAAACATAATAATGGTCCAATACGCATCAAGCACTTGAGAATAAAATCCATGCAGGCCGATACATTCAGACATCTCACCCCTTACAATAAGAGATATCATTTAAAGGCTCTGTAAAGTACAAATAACCTGGTACAGCAACAAGATAATGAGATGCAATTTGTTATAAAAGTAAACAAAAATGTGACAGCCCAAAAATGCCAGTTTGCTGGCATATGATTATATCCCCAGCCCTTGATTGGTATATCCCTAATTTTTTGCATTGCTTAGCTTGCTGATTAACAGAATCAATCCTTTAAATATTCACTTTCAAACACACAAACTAAATCCCATACACAGCAACTCACATACTTTGTCATCAGCAATTCAGATCACTTTTAAAATGCTGCTTCCATCAAATGGCTCAAAATATAGTCTTTTTCCTCAGCAGAAGTGTCTGAGACGGAACAAGGTTGGCCTGTCACCTCGAAGACAACCTGAAACCCTTGTGTGCCTCCTTTAGCAGCCGAACAGTTCTGCTACACTGGGCAAAAGGAGTCCAGACTCCTGTGTTCACCATCACATGTGCAAAGATGGCAAAACATTAAGTACTTGCGTGTCTTTTAAAAAAAATATAGAATCCACAACTATCCATTTGACTTGATAGATCAAGGCACATTTGGTTTCGACAGTCAGCGCTGCGGTTTCACTCAGTTTTAGATTGGTCTCTATGCAGGAATCATGGTTTTCCCACATCCACTGTGATTTTGGTGTATAGCTGGTCTTTCTCGATTTGAACAACCTTGTATGTTAATGAATTGATCCCATCGCTTGCCATCGTTTCCCTTGTGTGAGCTATTCGGTCAAACCTGTGACAGGAAATAAACGGAATTAACATTAGGCAAAGCAGGACTATTTATAACCTTGTACATACAGTTAAAGTCAAAAGTTTATATATACCTTGCAGAATATGCAAAGTTTTACCAAAATAAGAGGCATCATACATCATACATGACTTTGTTTCTTCAGCAGAACACAAATGAAGATTTTTAGCTAAAACTGGTGCAGTCTGTCAGCCAAATAATGGCAGTGGATGGGCACCAGACCTTTAAAAGTAAAAAAAATAAAAAACATGCACAGACAAATCCAAATTACACCCTGCGGCTCGTGACGATACATTGATGTCCTAAGACACGAAACGATCGGTTTTTGTGAGAAACTGAACAGTATTTATATCATTTTTTACCTTTGATACACAGCAATATCCATCTGTCCTGATCACGAGTTTATCATTGGGCTGGCGCATCTGGCGTAGTATACGCAAACGCCGTAAGGGGAAACCGGTGAAAAGTCCCGAATGAGCTTGCGCAAGCAAACGTAATCTTTTAGCTTTAAATCTGTTTAAACAATCAGGATAAGCGCAAGTAATTACCATTTTGAATAGCCGCTATACCCACAATCTCTGTGCACTGTGTAAACAATGAGTGTTGTCTTAGGACATCAATGTATCGTCACGAGACGCATGGGGGAAATTTGGATTTGTCTGTGCATGTTTTTTTTACTTTTAAAGGTCTGGTGCCCATTCACTGCCATTATTTGGCTGACAGACTGCACCAGTTTTAGTTAAAAATCTTCGTTTGTGTTCTGCTGAAGAAACAAAGTCACCTAGATCTTGGATGCCCTGGGGGTAAGCAGATAAACATCAAATTTTCATTTTTCGGTGAACTATCCCTTTAAGGCGAGACAGCGCAGGTGAATAGGGTAAAAAAAAAAACTAATAGTTATCACTTTACTTACCCAGTTAATTGATTACACTGATAATTGCAAACATTTTTTGTATTACAAGGTTTTTTTTTAAATATTAGGGTTTAAATATGCAAATTAGGCATTATTTAATTAAATTTGTGCATTTTGCATGAATTTCTAGTACAAAAATCTAAACAATGGATGAAAACAATAAAATGATAAAATGTATAAAATTAAGCAAATTATATATGAACAAATCCCTCTCTAAAAACTTTCAGGATATAGACAGGAATAATAATATAAAGTTTAATGTGTGTGGGGGCTACTGAAGTGTTGATTTATTGCTCAGTGTAGGACAATAAACTCATTTTGATAAAACAGCCTTTAAAAATATCGATTGTAATTGAAATCTATTGACACAAATAGATAAAGTGCTATAAAATAAACACTTAACAGTGTATTTTGGATGTTTTCTTTCTACTAGTCTGAAAAAATGCCAAAATCTCAAACTTGACATGTCTCCCCTTAATATAATTTTTTTTCATATTTCACTGCCCTTCAGAAGCTACAGAAGACACTTACATGTTCCACAGAAGACCACAATAAAACAAATTAAAAAATAAAATACATTTACACTGATCTTTAAATTCGAAACGTTTTCACCCCTGGCTCTCAATGAATTGTGTTTCCTTCTGGAGCATCAGTGAGCGTTTGAACCTTCTGTAATAGTTGCATATGAGTCCTTCAGTTGTCCTTAGTGTGAAAATATGGATCTCAAAAATCAGACAGTCATTGTGGAAAGGGCAAAAATGCAGAGAAACCAAAGAATCTGTGGGACCTGAAGAAGTTTAACTGTTCAAGACGAACAAGGGACTCATGAACAACTACCACTAAACAAAAAAAAAAAAAAACACAGTTGTGGATCATTCAGGTAACATCACAGCATTAAGAATCAAGTGTATGTAAACTTTTGAACAGGGTCATTTTTATAAATTCAACTATTATTTTCTCTTGTGGACTATATGTAAATGTATTTTATGTGAAATATCTTATTCAGGTCAGTACTAAATAAAAAAATAACATTTAGCAGATTCTGCCAGGTGTATGTAATGTACTGAAATTATCAGAGTGCTTAAACGTTTAAAGCAGCCATAAAGTAATAAGTTCTAGTACCTCTGTGGATTAGGGTCGTTTTGTTTGTCTCGCTCATGGCGGATCATTCTACATCTCCCAATCATCCCGTCAGGCCTTGATATAGACATCCCTTTGGAGGAAACCCTGTGAAAACATACAGCTCGTATCAGTCAGTCATAATTAATTCATTTGATTGACAATATTTGACCCCATTGAAAAAAAAAAGATGTTTTGCGACTTTTTAGGGTAACTGTGCCTTTAAAAAAGCCAGTACACATTACAGATACTGATCTTTGCCCATTCATGTAGATACAGGCTAAACTTGTTGGATTGGAAATGGTTTTGCTTGACTTGCTAGATCTTTTTTATCGAGTTTTATCGAGTGCCAGTCAGGTTCCGGAACTACGAGAAAACATTCCCTTCTGCCATTTCACAAGTGAACCATGACTACGGTACTCTCATGAATGGTGGCAGGAAATGACACAAAAGAGAAGAAATTGCTGAATAAAGTTCAAAGTACAAAAATGTATTCTCACAGCTTCATAACATTACGGTTGAAGCACTGATGCCACATGGACAATTTTAACAATTTTCTTACTACCTTTCTGGCCCTTGAATGTGGTAGTTGCGTTGTTGTCTATGCAGGGTCAGAAAGCTTTTCGATTTAATCAAAAATATCTTAATTTGTGTTTACAAAGATGAATGAAGGTCTTATGGATTTGGAACGACATGAGGGTTGGTGATTAATGACAGAATTTTCCTTCACCTCTTGTTTTAACAACCAGGAAAAAGTCCTTAAATGGTAGTTCACCCAAAAACTGTACCTATTATGTCTGTAGCACAAACAGTATAAAAAAAGTTTAGCATTTAAGTGTAGGAGGTTTGTTCAGATAGCACTACCCAGTATTCTTTGGCATTTTAAATATTAAAAGCAGTGTCCTGCTCTGCAAGTATTTTCTGTTTCCTGAATGTTTCACAGGAAAAACAAGGCTATAGCTGAGCAGCTGACAAATGCAGGTGTTCATGCAGATGATGCAAGTTTACAATATTTCCCAGTCCAATGTAACTCTCCACTATCCTTTAAATAACAGTGGTGAAAGTCCCAAAAAAACGCACGATAAACAAGACAGCTGTGGAAAAGTACTGCAACGTGCAATGAGGACGTGACACAGTTAACGTCTTCTGTCTGCACTCTGGCAAGCTGATGATAAGAGGTTTTATCTGCCATGTCCTGCTGTTGGCAGAATGCACTTTCTCTTCCAGCTGTTATGAACACAGAACCAGAGCACTGAAGTAATAATATACTATTAAATTCAACTACATTAGTGATCAACCGTTTGAGGTTTTGTAAAATGTTTTTAAAATAAGCCTTTTATGCTAGTCAAGGCTGCACTTATTTAAAGGGATAGTTCACCCAAACATGAAAACTCTGTCATTAATTACTCACCCTCATGTTGTTCCAAACCCGTAAGAACTTTGTTCATCTTCGGAACAGTTTTTTGTGGATAAAGGCATTTTCGTAGCTTTATAAAATTATGGTTGAACCACTGATGTCGATGTTCTTGGTACTTAATTAGACCTTGAAGTAGGACCCTTGCTGTCTATGGAGGGTCAGAAAGCTTTCGAATTTCATGAAAAAGGTTTGGAACGACATGAGGGTGAGCAATTATTGACAGAATTTTCATTTTAAGAATACACTAAACATTTTGAAATTTCTATTTTAGTTGTCTATGTTTTATATATTTTTAAATATCATTAAGTTGGCTTGAGAAAGCCTAGAGCTTTAACTCTACAAACTCCAAACTCAGCCCAGATCTTCAGACTGATCTGACTCCAGTCTGACTCCACATTTGTGACTAAAAACTACTGCGTACAACTATGAAAAAATATTTAGGAGCACCAGTGCGACTGACCCGATCAGCATATTTGTGTTTGCGCTGAGGGGCGCTTCAAAGCTTTCTATGTGTTTTTGAAACATTGAGTAATGTATTACAGACATATCTCACAAATCCTTTCATCAACACAGTGTAGAGAGAGTGTAAATAAGAGATTGTGCAAAGTAGAAAGCTTTATTGTTTATAATGGAACTTTGTGAGATCGCAATAAACTAAGATGAGTGACAACTTTTACTGATTTTTAAGGGAGTTTGTAAATGAGATATTGATTTAATACAACAGTTAAATAAACAAGAAGTTAATATTAAATGACTTACATTGTCTGACTATAACACTATTGCCTGATTTTGCTCCATTTCGTCATCAAAAATAGTTTGAAACAAGTCACAACTGATCTCCATTCAAACACAGTGGTGTTTCATTTATGAATGAACATGTGGTTTTAAATGAAATTAGTGAGTCAATGATTCAATTTCCCATTCATAAAGACAGTAGTGAATGGGAAATTAATTTTTAGTGCTCCTAAAAATAAAAGTAAGTGTACAGCCCTGGAAAGAAACAGCATTTATTTGAAATAGATTTTGTAAAAACCCTAGCTAAATAAAAGTATTAATTTCTTTAAAAAAAAAAAAAAAAAATCTTACTGACCCCCACTCTTTTGAATGGGTGTATGTACTCTGTCTCACATGCTTAAGCTTTTTGATTTTGCAGTGCCATGCTGACAGCACAGCAACAGGATGTGTGAGGCCTAAAATGGAACCCTCAGCTGAAAAACGTTTCCGTTTTTGCTGGATCAGAGGTTTCCTTGGTTAACTGCACTAAAAGATAGACAAGAGCTCCGGTCTAGGGTGAAAACACATGAAACTGAGCTTTTCAGTGTAAAGGAGCGTTCACACTAGACTCTGTTAACACACACATTTGAATGTGGGTGTGCACAAATGTAAATACAAGGGAGGACATTTCACAGTGATTTTCTGCCATTGTTTTCACACTCTCATGATGTTCCAAACTTGTTTGCCAACATTTTCTGTGAACAATGTAGATTGAGGTTGTGGTCACAAAAAAAAAAAAAACAATCAGCAAAAGACTTTCTTCCCCCTCACAATTCAGAGCTTACATCTCGCATATGAGAAAAAAGTTTGAATTGTGAGATAAATGGTTGCAATTCCATGACAAAAAACAGTTTCTGAAAACTATAAACTGCTGTTGTATGGTGTAAATCGGAAGATTTTGTAAAAAACACTCAGCAAATGGATCTGGAACAAGATGAGGGTGAGCAATAATCACAGAATTGCCATTTTTGCATGCAGTATTCCATTAAGAGTGATCTCTGACCTGTTAAATATGTCATCATCTTCTCCTCCCCAGCCCCAGTAGTTGTTTGGGAAGCCATTTATCTTTAGATACTGTTCCTTGCTCAGGGATGACACGCCACCAAAGTACTGTGCGTATGGCAACCTGTTAGAGACGGACAGAGAGAGATAAAAACACTGAGGAGCAGTTGCGTGCTGGGTTGCAGTTGCTACGTCAGGTGCAGAAGAAGTGCAGCATGCAGCTTTATTTTTCTCTGCAGGGAAATGACGGTTTCAATGACGGTGTACTAATGAGAACTGGTAGGGGCTGAACTTGAGCCTGTAAACATCTGCCACCTCTGTGTTTTTCTCTTAGCCAGTTGGTCTTGTAAATGATCAGGTGGTGTCACTTCTACTAACCCAAACGTGTGATGGTTGACATAGTGATAACCATAGCAATAGCTGGTCGTCACACTGTTTGGTGTGAGATAGCTTTGACCAAACTAAGGGCATCAGAGATTATCTATTGTGTTGTCTGGAAAGAAATTAAATGATCAATTTATTAATAATAAAACACTTTATTATAAATGAAATAGTTAAAAAATGGTTTAAGTAGTTGACACAAAATGTACAGTTTCAAGAGTCTTGTTACATAATTAAAAAATTATATTGTGAGATATATAGACTTTTTTAATGTAAAAAAATAACCTAAATTAATTTGTTGAAATATGGAGCATTTTGAATTAAATAAGTTAACTGTAATAGATTAAAAAATGTAATTAATTAAATCACACATTTTCGTCTGAAATGAATCGTGATTAATCATGAGTAATCCCACCTAACCTTAATGTTTTAAAATATATTTTTTATAATGCAACACGTCTAGAACCTTTTGAATTAAATAGGTTAAACTGTAAAAAAAAAACCTGTGCTGTCAATCAATAAAAAATAATAATAATAAAAAAAAAATCATTCATTCATTCATTCACTCACTCAATTAAATCACACATTTTTTCCTTAAAATTAATCTTGACTGATCGAGATTAATCCCGCTTAACCGTAAAACATATTTTTATACTCCAACACATCTGGAGCATTTTGAATTAAATAGGTTAAACTGTAAACTAGTGCTGTCAATCAATTCAATCAAATTAACTAATTAATTGCACATTGTTTCTGCAATTAATCGTGATTAATCCCACCTAACCTTGACGTTTTCAAATAGATTTTTATATTGCAACACATCTGGAGCATTTTAAATGAAATGTAACAGTTTGGTTAAACTGTAAAATAGTGCTGTCAATCAAGAAAACAAAAACAAAAATTAATCACACATTTTTCCTTAAAATTAATTGTGATTGATCGTGATTAATCTCGCTAAACCGTAATGTTTTAAAACATATTTTTACTCCAACACATCTGAAGCATTTTGAATTAAATAGGTTAAACTGTAAAATAGTGCTGTCAATCAATAATAAAAAAAAGAACTAATTAATTGCATTTTTCCTGCAATTAATTGCATTTTTCTGCAATTAATTGCGATTAATCGTGATTAATCCCATCTAACCTTAACGTTTTCAAATAGATTTTTATATTGCAACACATCTGGAGCATTTTGAATTAAATTTAACAGTTTGGTTAAACTGTAAAATAGTGCTGTCAATTGCAAAAAAATATTGAGTAATTAATTGCAGATTTTTATTAAATTAATCGTGCTTAATCATGAGTATTCCCACCTAACCTTAAAATAATTTTTATATTGCAACACATCTGAAGCACATTGAAATCGCACATTTTAAGTGATTAATCCCACTTAACCTTAATGCTTTAACATAGATTTTTATATTGCAAAACATCTGGAGCATTTTAAATTAAATAGGTTAAACTGTAAAATAGTGCTGTCAATCAATTAAAAAAAATTAACTAATTAATTGCACAATTTTTTTCTAAAATGAATCGTGATTAATCCTACTTAACCTTAACGTTTTAAAATATATTTTTATATTGCAACACGCCTGGAGCATTTTGAATTAAATAGGTTAAACTGTAAAATAGTGTTGTCAATCGTTTAAAAAAATAAAGAAAAAAAAATGAACTAATTAATTTTTTTCTAAAATTAATTGCGATTAATCCCACCTAACCTTAACATTTTAAAATACACTTTTATATTGCAATAATTTCACATTCAATCTTCAATAGAAACAACATAAACAGTATATATTTTTTTAAAAATTGTTAAAAAATCTATCATCTAATTTAAGTGAACTAAAAACAATCTTCACATAAACCAATGATTTACCTGTTCCTTTCAGCAAGTGAAAAATATACAAAAACTGAATAAAATTATTAAACACTAAATTAAATATAGATGAATCCTAAAGCTACAAAAGTTATTGATTTTCCTTATTTCTTTTGTTCTTTGATTAACGGACATCACAGCAGCTGGGTTATTATCTTATTTGGCTGCTACTACTTTAAGAGCTGCCGCTGCTCAACGTGACAGTTTAATTTGTGCTTTAATATAAAATGATACAGGATACAGCATGTGACGCCATATTTGTGCAACTGAAGCGCAGTATAAGCACAGTATAATGGCTGACAGGACAGGTAAATTTGTATTTACTGACATATGGTCTGACAACATCTCAGCTCATCTGACCGCAGTTTACTGTTGTTCTACTAAAGCTGCCTCATCACCTGTAGCGTTTCAGTGCTGGTTTGACTAGCGTCTGGTGCAGAAGTGAAGTTGGAGTGTGTGGATGAGAAGTCTCCTGTTTGATGTGGCTCAATAAACACTCTTCTGTTCAAGAAAAAAATAGAAGCAGCAGTTGTGGCTAACACTAGCCACACCCCTGCGGTAGCTGCGTTACATATTTTTAATGCCATTAAACTGAATTTTTTTTTCACTCGTGTTAACGCACTAATAACAGCACTACTGTAAAATAGTTTTAAAATATTTTAGATAATGTTTATTTTGTATTATTTTGTAGAGCTCACACTCACAAAGAGTTGTTTCTAGTTAAATAAATACTTTAAATCTGAGCATAACTAGAAAAATTAGAATGACTATTGAAATGTCGACTTTTCAAAGCGTGGAGAAGCTGCAATATGAATGTTGAAATAAAATCAACTTAGCTGTTGTTACTGGCTACTAATTGTTAGTAATCTACAGTTAAATCCATTTTGTTGCTGGCACTGATCTAAACAAACAAAAGACACAAAGACTGACTTCAACTGAAACTGAAATCCAGCAGTTTCAGAAACCGTGGCATGAGCATAGCATTAGAAACACACCCTCAACTGCCTTGTAGAGACGTTAGAAAACCTAAACATCAGCACATAACCACAAGCAAAGCAAACAAGCAGAACAATGAGGAACAAAGCTTTAAACCTATCCAGCTTTTAAGGAATTTTCAAGAAACTAATCTGTCATTACTTCATTATCCTAATGCATTTCAAACCTGTATTGTGAGCTACATTCCAAACTATACATAATAGTACATGACAGATTTGAAAACGCAGACATTATTCACTGAAAGCAATAATTTACGCATGACCTAACTAGTGGGCATGAGAAAATTGACTATGTCATACTGGACCACTTTTTAGATACTACTATTATGTTTTTGCATTAATTTCGATGCTTGAATGCTGTAGTTGAGATTCACTGTCACTGAGTAAATGACAGTGCTGGGTAGATTACTTACAAATTGTAGTCTGTTACTGATTACAAATGGAAATTGTAGTCAGTAAGGTCATCTAGATTACTCCTTTTAGGTAATATATTCTGACTACTTCTGGATTACCTTTTAGAATACTTTTGACCTGAGTTGTTTATAGATTTAAATTGGATTATAGTTATAAAATGTTACAATAAAATGTGACCCTGGACCACAAAACCAGTCTTAAAGGAACACTCCACTTTTTTTGGAAATAGGCTCATTCTCCAAATCCCCCCGAGTTAATAAATTGGGTTTTACCGTTTTGAAATCCATTCAGTCGTTCTCCTGTTCTGGCGATATCACTTTTAGCATAGCTTAGCATAGATCATTAGACCAATAGCATCGCGTTCAAAAATGACCAACGAGTTTCCATATTTGTTGTATTTAAAACTTGACTCTTCTGTAGTTATATCATGTACTAAGACCGGTGGAAATGCAAAGCTGCGAGTTTCTAGGCTGATAAGATTAGGAACTACTACACTCCCATTCCGGCGTAATAGTCAAGGAAGTTTGCTGCCGTAATATGGACGAAGCAGGCGGAGTATTATCAGAAATGATTTCCCAGCTAGTTTAGCATTTGCACATGTGCTGCGTGGTATTACTGCTCCTGCTTCAGCCTTATTACGGCAGCAAACTTCCTTGACTATTACGCCGGAATGGGAGTGTAGTTCCTAATCTTATCAGCCTAGAAAATTGAAGCTTTGGATTTCCACCGGTCTTAGTACACGATATAACTACAGAAGAGTCAAGTTTTAAATAGGACAAATATGGAAACTCGTTGGTCATTTTTGAACGTAATGCTATTGGTCTAATAGGATTCAATGATCTATGCTAAGCTATGCTAAAAGCAGTGGTGGACAGTAACGAAGTAGTTGTAATTCGTTACTGTACTTAAGTACATTTTTCAAGTATCTGTACTTTACTGGAGTAGTTTTATTTTGAGTAACTTTTACTTTTACTTCACTACATTCCAAAGCATAATATCGTACTTTTTACTCCACTACATTTAATAAAACATGTCGTTACTCCTTATAATATATTACGTGCTCCGAGACGCAGAAGCAGTGTCTGATTAATGAACAAACTGATTCTTTTCAATCGGTTCGCAAATCGCCACAAGCGATTCATTCACGAATTGGACTGATCCAATTGCAGCTGTTCAAACTCACTGATTCAAATGAGCCGTTTAGAGCGAGTCTCCAGTCATCTGAATTCACAAATAAGAACCGGGAGATTGTGAGCGCGCGCGACTGATGCTGCGAAAAGTAAGATATAATGTCGAGTTTTAGGATTAATTATTGCAACTGTCAGTTGTTTGCGAACTAAATCTGCTGTAAAGGGTGATGTATTTAAGCCCGCTGAAATGATTAAATGCAGACACATCATCAACATCGTCTCTTTTTAGGTAAAAAAACGAAACATTAAAATAACACAGATTAAATCAAATAACTCATAACGTTACACGTTCATATTCCTCGCTGCTGTAACCTCAACAGTTTTATTAAAATGCTACGCATTTAGCCCTATGTGACGTCTGTTTTTATATTGTTTATTAACGGTATACTTTTTTATATTGTTTGAATCAACTAGCCTAGTATACAGAAATAAATGTTTATTCATAACCATACTGAAAATAAGTAAATATTGTTAGCTGATGCTAACTGTCTAGCTAACAAGCTTGCTGGTGCTAAGTTGAGGTAATTTTCAGATATGAAGTCCAAATATTTATAATCAACCACCTAGACAGATTACATCTGAGGGAAAAGAAAATATGTGATGTTCAGATGGTAACTACAGAAATTATCAAAGTGGGAAGTGATGCCCTCTGGGGACATTTGGCCAGGGGTGTTTTTACACCACAGACAATGTTTGAGAAAAAAGAAAAATATTATGAAAATATAATTACATTTTTCTTCCTAACTTCAGGCCTTATTCTCATATCATTTATAACTGTGCCGTTCCGCAAAATAACAAGCTTTAAAACACTTTTCTTACTGGTGAAAATGAGATGGTTAAATCAGTTTTCTCTCAGGTAACGTTACAATGCAATGTAAGCTTCACAGTGAACATTGTCAACGTAGACCATATCAACAACAAAAATCTATCTTGACTCCATATAGGCTAGTGGTTATTTTGGGAAAAACCAAGGCTTATAGTAGGATTATAAAAAATATATATGCTAATATAAATTTATAGCCTTTATAAAATTGCAAAATATGTTAGTACTTTTTTACTTAAGTACACAAAAAATGTAGTACTTTTGTACTTTCACTCAAGTAAAATGGAAAAAGGAGTACTTTTACTTTTACTGGAGTAATATTCTATTATACGTATCTGTACTTTTACTCAAGTACTTGATTTGTGTACTTCGTCCACCACTGGCTAAAAGTGATATCGCCAGAACAGGAGAACGGCTGAATTGATTTCAAAACGGTAAAACTCAACTTATTAACTCGGGGGGAGTTGGAGAATGAGCCTATTTCCAAAAAAAATGGAGTGTTCCTTTAAGCCAGGCTCAAACTACAGGGGTTATAAAATTGTAACCGATTATGAAATCTGGTTGCAGCACACACATAAGGAGAATCTTTGCAGATTATCTTTTCTCAAATCTTAAACTGGGTACACACCACAAGACAATCGGGCAGATTTTCCTGTGGTGTGAGGCGTGTTAAGAGTGACTGAATCTGCTCGGAAGAACGTCGGACATGTTGAATATTTACGATCAGAAATCCTGATGTGGGGGGAACCCGGAGGACAAATGCACAGATTATCACGTGAAACGAAACAATATCCAACCATATCAGAAAGCGAGTTGACAGAAGACCGATGAACAAAGGCAATCATGGCTCAGCACTAAAGGATTTTCTTTCTTTTTTCCTTTCTTTTTTTCCGTGAATTTTTTGTCATAAACATTCCAAACACTATTTTCGCAATTTCTTCCTGCCTATCATCCACCATGTTTATTTTCAAGGTTTTATTAACAAGATGAAATTACATGTATATGATAACATTATACATGATATAAACAGTAAACGCTATACACAATATAAACAATTGTACACTAGAGGGGCAGTATACAATTTTTTTTTTCAAAATATTAAAGTGTGTACAAACTTTAACCGTTTTAACAGTTTTTTTTTTAAATAGAAAATCGTACAGTATTAATATAATTAATATAAAATGTGTTATATTTTTTTGCAAAAAAATTGTGAAAATGAAATTTAGCATGTAAAAAAAATATATTTATCATGTAGATGTGATTGTGCTTTTCTTTGCTGTTCTGCAGGGAATAAATAACAATACATATTTCCATAACAAAACAAAATGTTTACATATTCCCAAATAATACATACATCCATAACAAAACAAAATGATTATCAATATTTTGTACAATAAACTGAGATTTTGCCAAAATAGTTTTACAGAAGGGCAATGCCAAAATAAATGTTTCAGGGCAACTGACATCAAAAGGAGCAACTAAAATTAATATCAGATTTAAATTTTACCAAATAATATTTTGCTGGGTAAATCCTGTGTATAATTTTGAATGATACTTCCTTAACCTTTTTTGTAATTACAGTAAATATTGATTAGGTATTAACCAAACATTTTTCCAAACTATTTTTTTCTGTCAATTGATTTCAATATGAATAAACATAAGGCTTGACAATAAAAAATAAAGCTCTTGTAGAACTGTTATGTGATGTTTATTCTCAAGCCTCTGTTGGTGTGTGGTGCGCGGTCTGTCACATTGTGGCACACCACACACTATAGGAGCAACACGGTTAAATCTAGGATTTTTTCTCCTCATGTTTGTGGTCTCCCACATTTTCAATATCTTAGAAGATTTTAAAAAATCTTTTAGTTTGTGCCCAGCCTTAAACATGCACACACTACAAGATATGATAATCGTGGCACATCACACACTACAAGATATTATTAAGATGCTCATGCTGGAGGGATCGCCTCACGTGATCTAATGCAGCAGCTCGTCGTTGACATTTCAGCAACTAATGTTTACATATGTTAGCTAGCGTGCTAGCAGCTTTCTACACTCACCTAGTACTTCCAAAATTTAGGCGATTTAAACTCAGCGCTTCTCTTTGTCCTTACGGTTGTGATATGTTTTTGACACAATACCGACAGTCCGTTTATTGCAAAATTTCCACAAGCTGTTTCCTACATTTCCACTATCCAGCAGACCCATACAGCAGCTGTTTCGCAATCGCGTACTGACTGTTGTGAAAGTAGGCTTTCAGATAAGTAGGCATCATTATCCCGATTTAAAATCCTAAATATCAAACATGTTTGATATCAATTGGGGCAGCCCCGAATTTTGTGTCAGCAGATCGGGACGTGCAAGGTTCGATCTGTGAACACTCACATTACCAAATAATCCACGTTGAACATCAAGGTGCTCGACAAGTTTTTTGCTCCGATTCTCGGGAAGGCAAAATCGGGCTAAAAATCCTGTAGTGTGAGCCTGGCTTTAAAGGAGTAGTTCACTTTTAGAACAAAAATTTACAGATAATGTACTCACCCTCTTGCCATCCAAGATGTTCATGTCTTTCTTCCTTCAGTCGTAAAGAAATTATGTTTTTTGAGGAAAACATTTCAGTATTTCTCTCCATATATGGATATGTATGGTGCCCCCAAATTTGAACTTCCAAAATGCAGTTTAAATGCAGCTTCAAAGGGCTCTAAAAGATCCCAGCGATCGGTTATTTTTTATATACTTTTTAACCTCAAATGCTCATCTTGTCTGTGTGATCCAGGTTAATACAGTTAGGGTATGTCGTAAAACTCCAAAAAGTTGAAGACGAAAACAAGATGGGAGTTTTTCGACATATCCTAACTGTATTGACCCGGATCACACAGACTACGCACGCGCATCGCAGGGACGAGACCAGCATTTCAGCTTAAAAATTATATAAATTGTCAATTTGCTTTGAAAATAATCGATTGTTTCGCTAGACAAAACCCTTCTTCCTCGCCTGGGAACGTTTAGAGCCTTTTGAAGCTGCGTTTAAACTGCATTTTGGAAGTTCAAATTTGGGGGCACTATAGAAGTCCACTATATGGAGAGAAATCCTGAAATGTTTTCCTCAAAAAACATAATTTCTTTACGACTGAAGAAAAAAAGAACATTTTGGATGGCAATGTGTGAGTAAGTTTTTGTTCTGGAAGTGAACTACTCCTTTAAGTGTCCATTTTTTGAAATTGAGATTTATATATCATATGAAAGCTGAATAAATAAGCTTTCCATTGATGTATTGTTTGTTAGGAAAGGAGAGCATTTGAAAATCCAAAATCGCCAATTTAAGTTCTTAGCAAGGTATATTACTCTGCAAAAATTAGGTTTTGATATATATTTACGGTAGGAAATTTACAAAATATCTTCATGGAACATGATCTTTACTTAATATCCTCATGATGTTTGGCATAAAAGAAAAATCTATACTTTTGACTCATACAATGTATTTTTGGCTATTGCTACGAATATACCCGTGCTACTTAAGACTGGTTTTGTGTTCCAGGGTCACAAACATATTCCATTCTTTGTTATCAACATCATGCAATGCATTAAAGATTACATTACTCCAAGGTTTCCTAAACTAGGGTAATTGAAAGAGCTGCAGAGGGTTTGTGAGTTATGAGGGTTTATAAATAACATTTTTACATTTGGAATATTGTATTTGCTGACTTGCTTGTCAATATGACCATTTACCAATATTAGAGAATTTTGAATATGCAAATGTGTTGTTAAATTATTTAAATATTAACATGGTATACTTGATTGGGAGGTGCTTTTCTCCCCAAATCCAGATGCATGGATTGCAAATTCATTTACATGACATTTACATGGCCATTCTATATTGTGAATATTCAAAGCTAAACTATACGGCAGTAGAATTGTTTAGAAAGGAAAATCTAAATGATAATTAAAAAAAAGAATCAGAGAAAATCAATAAATTCTGAATAACTTGAATAACTGCTTTTAAGTAAAAAAAGTTGCATTTGTGTATCATGTAATCTATAAAAAGCAACTGTAATCTAAATACAAGCATTTTAAAATGTAATATACACTGGCGTTCAAAAGTTTGGAATTAGTAAGATTTTTAACGTTTTTTTTTAAGAAGTCTTTTCTGCTCATCAAGGCTGTGCTTATTTGATTAAAAATACTGAAAAAAACAGTAATATTGTGAAATATTATTGTAATTTAAAAAATGGTTTTCGATTTTAATATACTTTAAAATAGAATTTATTCCCGTGATGCAAAGCTGAATTTTCCTCGATCCGTCAGAAATAATTCCAATTTGCTGATTTATTATGAATGTTGGAAACAGTTGTGCTGCTAATATTTTTTTGGAAGCTGTGATACTTTTTTTCCCCTCAGGATTCTTTGATTCTTTGATAAAATGTTAAAAAGAACAGCATTTATTTATAACAGAAATCTTTTGTAACAATAATCAACTACCGTTCAAAGTTTAGGGTCAGTACTTTTTTTTATTCTTTCTTTCTTTGAAAGAAATGAATATTTGTATTTAGCAAGGATGAGATAAAATGATAAAAACTGATACTAAATGCTGTTTTTAACTTTTTATTCATCAAAAAATCCTGAAAAAAGTATAACAGGTTCCAAAAAAATGAAGCAGCACAACTGTTTCCAACATTTATAATAATTCAACATATTAGAATGATTTCTGAAGAATTGAGTGACACTGAAAACTGGAATAATGGCTGATGGAAATTCAGCTTTGTTTCACAGAAATAAATTTTTTTAAGTATATTAATAATAAAATTAATGTAACAATATTTTGTAATATTATTTTTTGTATATTTGATCAAATAAATGGAACTTTGATCAGCATAAGAGACTTACTGTTCCTAAACTTTTGAACGCCAGTGTAATCTAATTACGAAAACTACATTTTTGGAATCTGATTACTTTATCCAGACTCAGCACCAGTAATTGATAATAAAATACATTTTTGGTTGGACTATCCCTTTAGAAACTGCAAAGTCACGGCCAGGTAAAGTGAATGTGCATTCAAAACATTCAAAGTAACGCAAAATGCATAGAGAGGTAAACAAGTACACTTAAGTAAATTCAAATTCAAACACAGGACAACTATAGAGGAAAGCATGCAAAAGCATACTCTTTTTGTGTGTGTGTGTGTGTGTGTTTTAAGCCAAAGGTCTGTCCAACCGTCACTGCATTACAACATTACAGTTTCTACATAATCTTCTGCACACAAAGGTGTCTCTGTTTGAAATTAATGAGCAAACACTATCCTACATCAGGTTTTGGCCCGCCCTTGTCTGACGTTCTTCCGCACGGTAACTGTTGAAAATTACAAATTACATCCAGATGCTTTTGAAGTTCTGTGGGGAAAAAAAGCCGCCTGGCTCCTGCGGCCCATGCTTGCAGTGGTGAATGCTGTAAAGACCATATAAAAGCCTTAGCAACACAACCGTGTTCAGCGTGTGGGAGTTCAAAACCTAACCTTTATCATTTCCTCATCACACACTGTAAATACAAAAGGACACACGTGAACGCACACACGCCTTTACATACATCATGCTCACGTTACACGTAGCTTGTGCTTGAGGTCACTGGTGCAAAGCTCCAACAAGCTATAGTTTCATTTCAGACAGACAGTTGTGCTCTCAATGGACCTCAATGGAATCACGTGTGACGTCGCTAGAATATTCCCATCCAGCCACTGCTACTTTATCATTTATCTGATGCTTTTATCTAAAGTGACTCACTTATTACAGGTCAAAGTACTGCTGGAGTAACCTTAGGTTTAAGGATATTTTGGATTAAATATGACCTGGTTAAATCAACAGCATCTGTTGCCTGTTGTGGATTTCCAACGAAAATAAAGTTGACTTGTCCCTCAGTAAAAATTAATGAAAAACACATTTACAGCAATTTAACCCAAATTATTCTTTTAAGAACACAATGCTCATAGACCAACCACTGAGGGTTTGAGGCAACAAAATTTGGATTTTTTCTAAATTTTCACATCAAAGCTCAGGAGTACAGATATCTTAGACTTAAAAAAAGTACTGGGGTGGTACCATGGAAATGAATGGTTTACCATACTCATATACAATATTATTTAGGAGAGAGTTGTTTTCTAAGATATTTAGTAAGATATTTTAACTATTTTTTAAGGAAGCCTCTTATGCCCACAAAGGCTGCATTTATTTGATCAAAAAAGTTATATTTTAAAATGTAATTTATTTCAGTGATCAAAGCGATCAGTGATTTACATTCTTAAAACACGTATTATTATTATCAATGTTGAAAACAGTTGTGCTTTTTAATATTTTGTGGAAACCATGATACTTTTTATTTTGAGAATTACACTACCAGTCAAAAGTTTTTAAGATTCTAAATGCTCACCAAGCCTGCATTTATTTGATCTAAAGTACAGCAAAAACTGTAAAATACTGAAATATTTTTGCTATTTAAAATGACTGTTTTCTATTTGAATACATTTTAAAATGTAATTTATTCCTGTGATTTCAATGCTGAATTTTTAGCATCATTACGGCAGTCATGTGATCCTTCAGAAATCATTCTCATATTCTGATTTGCTGCTCAGTAAACATTTATTAGGGTTTCTTTGATTAATAGAAAGAACAGGATTTATCTGAAATAGAAATCTTTTGTAACATTATGACAATGTCTTTATCATCACTTTTGATACATTTAAACCATCCCTGCTAAATAAAAAGTATTCATTTCTTTAATTTCTTTCCAAAAAATATATATATATTCTGACTTTTTATTTTAGATAAATGCTGATCTTTGGATCTTTCTATTCAAAGAATCCTGACAAAAGTACCGAACTGTTTTATATATTGATAATAATACTAAAAAAAAGTTTCTTAAACAGCTTTCATTTCTTTAAAGGTTGTATCAGCGATTTCTAGCCCTAAACATAAAGTGTCAAATTCAGCTGACCTTTCATCACGATCCGCTCGCTGCCTGCCCCATAAATTGTCTGTGAAAAAACCGCGTCTCTCTGGTCAGCCTAGGGTCCGAGATATGCCAAAAAAAACAATCGGCACTACCAACCTTTCCACAGATAAACAAACAGTGTTCCAACCAATCAGCGTCAGGGGTTTGGTGTTGTGGACTTTCGCTCCGCCTCCCTTACATCCCAGCACCAGTAGGAAAGTCCACAACACCAAACCCCTGACGCTGATTGGTTGGAACACTGTTTGTTTATCTGTGGAAAGGTTGGTAGTGCCGATTGTTTTTTTGGCATATCTCGGACCCTAGGCTGACCAGAGAGACGCGTTTTTTTCACAGACAATTTACGGGGCAGGCAGCGAGCGGATCGTGAAGAAAGGTCAGCTGAAATTTACACTTTATGTTTTAGGCTAGAAATCGCTGATACAACCTTTAAAAAAGAAAAACAATACAATTGTAAGACAATGATTCATTTTTGCCAGAAAAAAAAAACTATTATATATTCAATGACCAAGTAGTATAAGCCAATTTTTTAGATTATTTTCTTTTTATGTGAAACTTGATCCAAACAACAATCTAAAATGTCATTTTAGACTCTAGGACGAAGACGAACGAGCCACAATCAGCGCAAAAAGGTCCTCCAATAACATGTAAATCACATGTAAATACTTTAATGCAGTCCTGCCCGCTGATATTCATGTAAATAAATACACCGCAGTACATATTTGCACACAGTTCAAAAAATTCTTTGACACCATATCTACACAAACCATGTTTGTCCTATATTAGCCTGTGCATTAGTAATCCAAATAAATATAAATCCATTCTGGCACGTTCTAGAGGCTGAAAATACACTATTAAGACATGACATGAGACAACAGTCAACAAAGACCGAAATACCTGAACCCAAACTTGTCCATAGACACAGACAGATGCCTGGGCTGATTATAGCACTTGTAGATGTTGCGGTCATCCATTGGAATGAGGTCTACGTCGCTGAAGACAAAACAATTGTAGTCATACTCCTTCAGAGCCTCGGCGTAACCAACGTTGAGGAGTTTGGCACGGTTGAATGTCTCCTCGCCGTCCTGTCATTAAGAGAGAGAGAGGATGATACAAAGCTAAAAAAAATACACATTTCATACAAATGAAAGGTGGTGGAAGAAATGTGTGACAATATCTGTAAAGCAGTGTGATTTATAGCATGACCTTTCAGGCCTTAAATATCAGTCTTTGCTGGAGTGGGTGCGATGTGTAAACTCATAAGATCATAACACTTGTGCTTGCGGTATGGGAGCATGTGACTGCTATCAGTTTAATCTTCAACAGCATGGTTGGAAAATGTCAGAATGACAAATGAGATAACTGACAAACAACATCCATAACACGGATTCTAAAAAAAAAAAAAAACTACTTTTTCAGTAGGGCAAGATAAATGATCTGCAATGACCTGTTTGAGCTAACATTAAAAGGAAATATCAGAAAACACTTCCTTATTCAGGATTAAAAGGTAACCATTATTTAGTAGTAAAACAAGAAGTCATCCTTTCTAATGCAAATCAAATGCAACCAAATTTGAATTTTAGTGTGAATGATGTTTCAAATAAAAAAGCACCAATATGGATGTAAGAATTGGATTATCAAACAACATATTTGCCCATTTCATTAGTTATTGGCCAGAAAGCATAACAGTTGTCTATTTTAATAGTATAACAAAATCTCTACGCTGTAAAAAGTTTTCACCAGTTTCAACTCAAAAATTGCTTCAGCTGCCTTAAAATTGAGTTAAATCAACTTAAGTAATTTCAACTCACAAGTTAAATCAACTCATTTTAATTGTAAAAGGTTAAAATGACTTGTAGTTTTAAGCTGATTTAACTTAAAATGTTAAGGCAGCCGCTGAACTTGGGTTTTTAAGTTGAATCTGGTGAAAACTTTTTACAGTGCTAGATCTACACGAGAAAACATTTTACTAGATTAAAACTCTTTTTTTTAGCCTTTCATTTGAAGTTGACATGAATTTCACAATTTATTGCAAAACATACTATTTTTAGCTATTATGTGGGCGTTGACGTGAATTTCACATAATTCCTTGCACAACAGAAAAGAATCTGACAAGGGTACCTAATGAATTTTAGCCATTTTAACAAAAAAAGGGACCATGGTAATCATAGTATCTCTGCAAAGTATGCTAGTTACTGTTACTATGTTACAGAAAATGCTAACAGATTTACGGAATGCAGTCATAAAAGGGAATAAAAGGGTACTTCTACTAATACAATTTGTAAAACATGATTTTTGTTTAATGTTTACCAGAATGTTTAATGGCTAAAGAAACTATTTAAGTGAATTTATTTACCATAAAAATGTAAATACACAATTAGAGATATTTTTAGATTATTAAAATCTAAAGAAAACATTAAAATGCAATTCAGAAAATGAATAGAAAACACAGAATATGGCCAAAATAAAGCGTATAGGGTCTTAATGTAATTTTTGTTAAACATGCTTTTTTTGTTAGACATTCAATTGATTAATAATTTTTAACTGAACCATTACTAGAAATTAAAACTGTAAAAAAAAAAGGAATCTGGAAAAAAACGGAATTAGAGAAAAAAATAAAATGGATTTCATAGGGCCCTAAATAAAGCTAACATAGCAATATGTGGTATTTGCCACCACTGCCATTAAAAAAAAACTTAATAATAATTAAAGAAAAAGACAATGATTTCTACTGTGTTGGTAGAAGATCTAATACTAATTATAAAATATTAATTTTACAACAGGGTTTTCCTAATTGCAGTTTGCAAATTGACTACATTTCATAATATCAATTAATGCAAAATTTAAATAAATGCAAAATGAATGAGTTAGTTCACCAAAAAATTAAAATTCTGTCATTAATTACTCGCCCTCATATCGTTCCAAACCCATAAGTCCTTTGTTCATCTTTGGAACACAAAGTAACATATTTTTGATATCGAGCTTCCTCTTGTTTAGTTTGTGTTCATCTGATAAAAGAAAGTCACATGGGATGGCATGAGGGTGGAAAGAATAAAGTTTCCTTTTAATCGCCCATATTTTTTTTCGATGTCCCACGGTGCTTCATTTGAATTGTTGTTGCACTAGATAAACATGTTTGACCTGTGCCATTGCATTTTGTTTTGTTCTCTTCCTTTAACCGTACTTCTGTATGTCTGTGAGAAAAAAAAAAGTACTTCTACTTTTTAAATACTCGAGTACAATTTAAAGTTGTACTTTTTTACTTTTACTTAAGTATGTTTTTGGCCAGATACTTGTACTTTTAATTGAGTAAAATTCTTATTGAGTATCTATACTTTAACTTGAGTAAAATTACTTGAGTACTTTTTACATCTCCGGGCGGTATTTCATGTAAAATATTTGTGGTCAAAAGGGTCTGGCTGAGAAAACGTTTGGGAAGCCCTGTTTTACAGTAATAAAAAATTATATTTCAATGCGTTTTCAATGATGGAAACTATAGTTACCATGGTACATTTTTGTGAAGAAGATCCTGCAAAGCCCAAATTTCACATTCCAAGGTGACTCATTTCCAACTGTCATTCAGATCTTTCCATTGGCTTTGGGCCTTTGGCTCATGATTAATGAGCCGCTTTCTGTCTGGAGCCCACCTTTTCTTCCTCCGAAGAGCACCACGGCGGCACTTGAGCTTGCGCAATGAAATTTAATGACGGCGAAGCCTCGGGAGCCCAGAACTATCTGTTAACCCCCTTGCACCAGACAGAGAGTAGCTATCGTTTCTTTTATTACACAGACAGCAAACTCAAACGAACTGAGGTGCGCTTGTTCTAGCGGAGCAGACGACATCCATGATTGATACAGAAGATGTGGCCTGCGTATTCAGAGCGAGACTTGGCTTTGAAGAACCAGATCGTCCTGTTCTATGGCCATCTTTTGAGTCCACATAATGTAGAGTTCTCACATGTCAACAACCAGATCTGATCGTCAGCCTGCAATGTGTCACTGGAGGATTCATTCACTTTTTAGGGAGTTAAAAAAAAAAGTAGACAAAAGGATTAAGACCCTTGAGAAAACAAAACTCAAAAGAAGTGAAAGTGAAGAAGAGCTTCATTGTTCATATAGGACAAATATAAGTAGCACAGCTTTGAAAACAGGACAGCAGAATAAAATAAATACAGGCTAATCAATTAAAAAAGAAAATTCTGGCATTATTTACTCACCTTCATTATATTTAATTAGGGCTGTCACGATTCTTCGATTCAATATTTGAGTCCTGGTTTTTATAAAACCATATGATCAATTGGTTTTGATACTTCATCTGAACGAATTATCATTGCTATATATGTGTTTTAAGTCATTTTAAGATCTATTGCTTGATTAGGTCTATTTTTATTACCTCAAACAAATAAACTATAATTACTTGGATTACTCGAATAATCGTTAAAATAATCGACAGATTACTCGATTACCAAAATAATCGTTTGTGACAGCCCTATATTTCCTTTTGTGTTCAACAGACAAACTTGCAGCATATGGGTTTGAAATGTCATAAGGGTGAGTAAATAATTATAAAACTTTCATTTCACCAGTAAACAGATAACTTTTAAAAACTCACCAGCCTTCCAGAAAGATTAGATCAAGTTATTAAGTTACACTTTTGAAACACAAAACATAGCTATTTCTGGCACAGAACTTCCATTCATGGAAAAAGAGGAACTAGAGAGAGTGAGGTCAAAGAAAGTCAAAGAAAAAAGAAACTGACAAAGAGAAAACAGATAATCAAGAAGCCAACTTTACCATTCTTCAGACGCAGCCAGTGAAGCGTAGTGTGATTGGCCAGAGAAAGAGCAAGCAGACGTCTCACCTTTTCCCAAGTGCAAGGGCCTCTGACGCGCATAAAAAGGGTTTCGGTTTGAACAGGAAAAAGGGAAGGAATGTAGGATGAAAGGGTGGAAAAATAAATGCAAGGTGCAGAGAAAGGAACGGGGTGGTAAAGAGAGCAAGAGAATCATTAGAAAGAGCGATCACACTTTGGAGAAGACACAATCAGAGAAGACCGCCGACAGGTCCAAGACCTTCTTGGCGAGCACATTAAGAGGCTTTTAGCGCAAAGCCGCACAGAATGATACACATTTGTCTTTTTGGTTTACTTGGAAAACTCTCAAACCACTGATAACTGACTGTTTGAACTGGATTCGATGAAGACATCTGTTCTCTGAGAGCCTCGAATAAAAGAGAGAGGCAAGAACCTCTCTCAAGAAGTGTTGAGTCTCACCTCGTTCCAGTCTGTAATGTCATGGGCATTTACTGAATGACGACAACAGCCCGCTTGAATTTTTTTGAAAGGACGCCCAGCCTCAAACAGCAGCTGTCTCTACCGCAGTCTAGGGAAACTACTGTGTAATGTACCTCGGAAAAGCACTGATTAGCTGTACTTTTTTCTGATGGTGTGGAATAGCTAAAGATTTCCCAAACTCAAGGACGCAAGCACAGATTTAATATTATGGTGATCAAATGTAAATGTTTTAAGGACACTGAAAAAACAGGTTTCACTAAATAATCCCCAATTTGAATACTGAGACTACTCCATCAGCTTTTGTTCTTGAAGCTTTGCGCTGTGTATTGCATACAAGCCTGCCATGTTCCTCATTTATAAGTTGCTTTGGGTAAAAGCATCTGGCACTATAATACTAAATGTAAATGTATGTGGCATGTCTTTCTCAACATAGGGGTGTCATAAGGACCAGTACTTTTGTACAGTATCAGTTAACCAGTATCTATTTTCATTACAAGCATGCTTAAAATATACTAAAGATATACTCATCCTCAAGCCATCCTAGAAGTATATGACTTTCTTCTTTCAGATGAATACAGGTGGAGTTATATAAAAAATATCCTAGCTCCTCCCAGCTTTATAATGGCAGTGAATGGGTGTTGATATTCAATAGTCCAATGGAAGTCCAATAAACTGCATCCATCCATCATAAAAAGTGCTCCACATGACGATGTAGGGTTAATAGGATAGTTTACCTAAAAATGCATCCAAGATGTAGGTGACTTTGTATCTTTAGAACACAAACGAAGATTTTCAACTCACACCGGATGTTGTGTGTATGGTTTTTTGACTCTTAAAGCTGTGGGTCCCATTGACTGCCATTATATGACTGACAGACTGCAACGGTTTGAGTTAAAAATCTTCATTACAAAGTCACCTACATCTTGGATGCCCTGGGGGTGAGCAGATATTTTCATTTTTGAGTGAACTATCCCTTTAATAGTAGCCATCTGAACTGAATCAATGTGCTTGTGTAAGAAAAATATCCACATTTAAAACTGTATATACTGTCATTTCTAATTACGCAAACTGTTTTGTTTACAGTTAAGGAAAACCAGTCTCCAACATTTTTCTTTACAAATCCTCGTTTTGTTTTCTTTGTCATTTCTAATTAATGACAGGTGTTTTGTTTTGCTTTCTCTTCTCCAACATGCCTACATCCTGCATCATCCGCTAGAATGCCACTCTCTCGTAAACACGCGTACAGTCGTTAGAGCTAGAGATTGTCGTTTAAGTTTTAAATATGGATATTTTTCTTACAAAAACGCATTGATTCGCTTCAGGAGGCCTTAATTAACCCCCCAGAGCTGCGTGTAGTCCTTTTATGATGAATGGATACAGTTTATTGGACTTCTATTGGACTACTGAATATCAACACCCATTTACAGCTATTATTAAAGCTTGGAATAGGGCATTTTTAAAATATAATTGTATTCGTCTAAAAAAAAGAAAGTCATATATACTGAAGATGGCTTGACGGTGAATAACTCAATGGGTAATTTAAATTTTTGGGTGTACAACCCATTTAATTTAAAATTTAAAGAAAATATCTAGAATCATCTATGTATAAATATACCTAAATACAGTTTATCTAAGATTATGCTGATCAAATGCTATTCACTGCTTATTCACCCCATTTGTAGCTTGGTACTGTGTACTGAATAATGTTCCTCATTTGTAAGTTGCTTTGGAGAAAAGTGTCTACTACAAGACTCAATGTAAGTACATGGCAAGTCTTTCTCAATATAGGGATGTCAAAAGTACTGATACTTTTGTACAATATTAATTAACCAGTATCAGTTTTCATTTACAAGCATGTTTGTAATTGTGAACAACCATGTTTGTAAGCTTACTTAAAATAGCCAATAAAAATAAAGGTTCTTTATTGGCATTGATGGTTCCATGAAGAACCTTGAACATCCACAGATCCTTTCAAATAGTCGAAAAAGGTTCTTTAAATTTGTAAGATGTTTTTCAAATGGTTCTTTTAAAAACTATCCACTGAAAGGTTCTTTTGGGAGCCAAAGATGGTTCTATGGCATCGCTGCAAAAAACCCTTTTGGAACCTTTATTTTTTAAGAGTAAATGAAAGAGAAATGAGGACTTTTATGAGCTCACTTAGCAAAACGTCATGCCCCAGCATGCCTGCGTAACAGCGAGTTTACATTCCAGATAATAAAAGGGGGTAGACAATCTAGATTAAGTTAGTTTTCCACTGTACCCCCGCGGTACACAGTTTGTTTAGTTAAATTTTACATGCTCAGGGGTTAAAAAGTAAAAGATATTTCAAAACACAGCTTTAAGAGGAAGTCAGCATTACTGAGGTTTCAAAATACACTTTACTTGGAAATTGACAAGAGCATTTAAATAAACTCAAGCAGTCGCTGATGTTTGCCTAGCTTTATCCGAGTCATTGTTTCTAATCAACTGACATTTATAAATAAAGCTCTTCTATTGGTTACGTTAATCCTATCTACTTCAAAAAGGAGTAAATGGGTAAAGCCACACTGTACAATGTTTGTTCAGGCTTCAATTAAAGAGGAAATAATGCCTATTTCAACAAACAAACACAGATATCTAACCTCCAACTCAGTGATAACATCACACTGTACCACAGGCCTTTGAACTCTTCTGCAATTGCAGATTAAGCACTCGCAGGTCAAAGATTGCAAAAGTTTTATTGCACTGGCTGACAAACCTGGTTAATAATGTAGACGCCATAGTCCAGTTGCTGCCGCTGTAGGATAGGGTGTAGATAATACAGCCAGTACTTCAGGTGCTCATCGCGGTTTCGGAAGGGGATGATGATTGCCACCTTTGGCTGCGCAATGCAGTCTGTGGGTTTAAAGCGTCCCCCGGGCTGCAACATTGGGTTCTCTGTCCTGATCAGGTCTAGGGTGATCGGGTCAGAAAACTCAACCCGGAGCGGACCCACTGGAAGAACCAAGACATAAAAGACATAAAGCAATACTGATATTAGACCAAGTGATACTCTGTGTCTTAAAATAAGCCATCTCTCCTTAGAGAACTCATTATTATTCATCACACTAAGGTGTATCCAATTACATTATCATACTGCTGTTACTACAAGCGGCAGCGTCAATGTTGTCTGACTAAAGAGAAAGATAGCTGAGACAAAATAACCGTGTAACACAAAGCTTCTCTGCCAATTTTTCCATTACGACACAGGGCTTCAGTGAAGCCAATTCATCAGCATCAGTAGATAATGTGCAAACTACCAAACAACACTCATGCAAGAGACATGAATTTGCTGTATTGTCAGCAGAAAGCTAGAGAGAGGGGTGAATGTTAACATCCAGAGTCACGGCAGCTGTAAAAACATGCTTTGTTTTTGGAATCTGGACAGAGGGAACACAAAGTGACAGGTCACGTCATTTATAACAACCACGAAATTTCTCAGAAAAACTACAGTGCTGAATCATTATGTATTGGCAAAATATAAACTTGAATTTGGATTCGTTATACAAAGACTTTTTGTTTTAAAAACAATCTAAAACAGCCAAGATGCACATGTACAGGCATATTTAACCCCAAAATCAATTGGAAAGGTCTATTTTAAACATGAAAGTATTTCTTATTTTTCAGTTTTAGTTGTCATCTCACAACATAAAAACAATTTAAGGATCATTTACATTTCATTTTCTTCATGCAAAATGTCTTTACTCACCAAGTAAATAGACAAGCACATAACATGAGAAAAACTCAGTATGCTTAACTGATAATCAGTTAAATGTAGATTTTAAAAATGGCATGAAACTTTTTGCATACCAGTCAAAAGTTTAGAATCATTTTTTTTTCTATTTGAAAATCTCTTGTTTGTTGCTTTTATAGTGTTCTTTGATGAATTGAAAGCTTGAAAGAACAGCCTGAAAGAACAGCCTGAAAGAACATTTATTTAAAATAGAAACTTTACTGTCACTTTTAATCAATTTAATGCATCCTTGTTGTCTAAAACAGCCAAGATGCACAAAAAGGGGCGAATTTAAAACACGTCCAGGCATATTTAACCCTGAAATCAATTGGAAAAATAGTGTGTTTTGAATAAAGTAAAAATAAAAAGTATTTTTCAGTTTTTCAGTTGTTGTAGGCCTAGTTGTCGTCTCACAATACAAAAACAATTAATGGTCTTTTAAACTGGCTTCACTTTCTTTATGCTAAATGTCTTTACTTTTGTGAAACTCACCAACTTAATTCAAGCACATCATGAGGGGAAAAAAACAGCATGTTTAACTAACCATCAGTTAATTAAAAAACTTTGCGCATCCCAGTCAAAAGTTTAGAATCATAAAAAAAAAAAAAAAAATTGAAAATCACTTATGTTATTGCTTTTTCAGTGTTCTCTGAAAAATCGAAAACTTGAAAGAACGGCCTGGAAGAACAGCTCGAAAGAACATTTATTTGAAACAGAAACTTTACTGTCACTTTTGATCAATTTAATGCATCCTTGTTGCCTTCATCTTCAACAGCCAAGATGCACAAAAATGGGTGAATTTAAACATGTCCAGGCATATTTAACCCCAAAACAACATAAAAACAATTAATGGTTCTTTACATAGGCTGTATTTCCTTATGCAAAATGTCTATTCTTTTGAGATGCTCGCCAGCTATATAGACAAGCACATCTTATGCTTACAGTCTCTTATGCTTAATGCTTTTTTCAATGTTCTCTGCTAAATCAAAAAGCACTGCACAGAAAAAAAAAAGCTCGGAACAATGTTTATTCAGAAATATATATAACATCATAAATGCCTTTACTGTCACTTTTGATCAATTTAATGCATCCTTGTTGATTAAAAGTATTTTTTTTAAATCTTATTTATCCTAAACTTTTCAATTGCAGTGTATCATTGTTTCCACAAAAATATTAAGCAGCAAAAACTGTTTTCAATATTGATAATAATAAATGTTTCTCAAGCACCAAATCAGCAATAATAAAAAAAGTTATTATAAACGGTAATAATAGGTCACAATATTACTGAGTTTACTGTATTTTATTATTACAAATGTTTAACCAGTATATTATTATATATTAGTTTTAGTTTTAATACTTAGTGTATTTATTGTAAATAAACAATAGCATGTAATATATTTGAAAATATATACTATTAATACATATTACAAGTTATTGTAAAATAAACGATAAAATGATATATATTTATATGCAATTACATACACACCCTCTCTCTCTTTGAACAAGTTTCCAGAGATCAACTTCATTTGCACAAATAAAACAGCAGCTCACCCAATCGAGGTGGATTGTCAGGACATGTTTCCAGCTTTTTCTGGGTCTCTGTGACATTAGACCCAGATGGCAAACTGCTCTCCTCTGTAGTTACTTTCTGTTCGGCCAGTTTCCTGTGGATTTGAGGGTTTTGCTGATTTTGTACGAAGGCTTGCCTTGAATCTGAATTTCTCATGTAATATATGACAGTGACAGAAATGTGTAGGAAGCATAGCAGCACCACTAGAGAGCAAGTCCTGTGTAGAAGATTGAAATTCCCAGGCGAATCCCGCATTGTAGAAATCCTGGAGGTGGCTATATATAACGTTACTCTTCTTTAAAAAAAAAAAAAAAGTTGCTATTTACAGTCTAACGCAATCAATCACTTTCTATGTACTTTCTACTTCCTGGGCTTTAGGGTAACATCTAAAATATACACTAACTCACAGGTTAAAAAAACTTGTCAAATACGTGTTTAATTATAATAATATATACCATTTTATAAATATATATATGTCTTACATAAACTTCTCACTCGATTCCACTAAATCTTAAATAATTTAACAGCTTAGCTCAGTTCTCAGCTTGTAACATGCGATGCACTACATTTGGCTTGTTTCCTTCAATTTAAGCTGCAACGTTATTACAAGTAAAACTAACGAAAAACCGAAGCTAGAGCTTCGATCCCGATCATGATTGACGTTCAAATGCGTATGAACGCAAACATTAAGTTCGTAATAAAGTTTAACGTTACAGGAGTAACTTAACGGCACGAAGACAGGCGTGAAACTCTCTTTCAGATCCAGATAAAGTTAAACATCAGCCGAAAGAATCTTCTTAACAAATCCACAACATCTCCAAATCCCAGAATCTTTACATGATAAAATTCAGAGCCAGAACGATCCGCGATATCGTTATCGAAAGGGAGAAGGTGATAAGTTTCCGGATAGACTCCAAAGCAATCTTTACTGTAACGCGTCCTGCTTTCAGATCGGTTCACATGAGCTGAGAAAGAGTTGAGCTCAGCTTGTAAAATTATCTGATCTCTACACACTCTGCTGGCGGATTCGCTGTTGACTGTTGCTTGTAGATTGCGTAAAGAGCTAAGGTTAGTTGCGTCATATGAAGCCAGCTACTGCGTTACTGTGAGGGGAAATGACAAATACAGCTTCACAATAAAAGCATTGCCTGAGGCCTTCAATTAAGAAATGATTACTTAATGCCGTTTAATTCTAATGTGTTCTTAGCACATGTATTGTACTCCTGGATAGCACCGTAAAATAAGTAAGAAATATTAGTAAGAAACTGTATGGTTGGTAAAAAAAATAAATGTAATTAATTATTAATACATGAACATGTTTACTTATACATTGGTTTTGTTTATTTAACTATAGACGTCAGAATTTGATCAGTTACCTGGATGCTTGACCATATTGGCCATACTTGGATGTAAACAACAGCATGGATTGCACTGTAAATGATCTGCTGAATTTGTTCTAAGTATTTATGCTGTCTAAACCACGGAAAAAAAACATGTGGAAGCAGATAAATCATATATAGAGAAGGACTTAGAAAGCAGGAAAGGGCAATATATTTTGACAAACTAAATGCAATGGGTTGGTAAAGATATGTACAAACAGTATTAATTAAAATATTAGGCTAATATTTAACCTACCTGCCTGGAAATCATAAGAACAAACACAAATGTTGTCAAGATTTTGCCCTGGAAATCCTGGTTCAGTCTGGCCAACAACAAATGCCTTTGTACCTCTTTTTTTTTTACTCTTTCTAAAAAAAAAATG
>NC_133376.1:17683906-17787952 GCF_049309525.1 Garra rufa
GTATTATATTTTATTTTTCTGTTTTTCAATTTAGCTTCTTTAGTACATCCAAACACCAAAACAAAAAAAAACTAATTGATTAATAGCCCCTATTGTTTTTTTTTACATATTCAGTACCAAACATGGTTTCTTTGATGGAAACATCATGGACATTATTTTCAGAGAGACAAATAAAAAAAAAAGATAACTCTGAACAAAAAATGTAACTGTTTTAAAAAACCTCTTTTGGTCATAAATATTACCAGTGGGAATAAATTAGTTAGTAAAAAAAAAAAAAAAAATTTACAGATGGGTTGCTTATGTTTGAGTTAGAAATATAATTTTCAAAGGTTGTTACTTTCATTCTTTTATGCAGAATGGTCTGTGCTTCGTACGTAGATGTTCAGCGCAGCCTTGTGGCCACAAGAAATATAACATGTTTGGAAAATAAAACGGCATGTCTTTAATGGAGCAAAACTGTTTCATATGGCAAATAAATAACCCAGATTTTTATCTAATAAAACCATTGGCTTTCCTCATGATATCATGTGTTTCACCTATATGCTTCCAATTAGCATGCTTTTTCATAAGTTCACAAGGACTCTAACATACATGATGTCTTTAAAAATCCAGAGGGCCCTGGCATCAAAAGTCTAACTTTAGGAATTTAAAGTGGGAAGGGAAAATTTGTTTTAAAAATTAATATTTTTATTTTCATAGCTTCATACAATGAACCACTGATGTGACTATTTTATCGTCCTTACTACCTTTCTGGGCCTTGAATGTATTTAGGCTGTTGTCTATGCAGGGTCAAAAAGCTCTTGTATTTCATCAAAAATGTCTTCATTTGTGTTCTGAAGATGAACAAAGGCCTTACGGGTTTGGAACGGCATGAGGGTGAGTAATTAATGACAGGATTTTCATTTTGGGGTGAACTATCCCTTTAAATGAGCAAAATACAGAATGGGCAGTTTCTTATTTTAAAGCTAAAACTTGTCAGGTTCTCTTCTGTTTAAACAAACATCTGAGGTATCCATCCTTTAAACTATGTAAACTTCAGGCAATGAAAAGAGTGTCCTTACTTAATGAATAGCAAACAAACCGTTGCTATACCCCTGCCGAGCTTGTTTACTTAAGTTAGATTTAGCATGTTAAAAGCCGTAACAGAACATCATTCTTGTCTTGGTAGATCATTTGCTTAACACAACCAGGAATTCCATACCGTCATTCCAGACACTCAACTATGTTGTAACTGTGCAGTTTTTATCTGATACACATTTATATACATAGGCAATACTTTAACTTTGACCATTTGAGACCGTCTTGAACAGTTGAAGTTGTTTTGAAGGTAAAAAGTGCACCTTCTAATAGCCCTTAAAAAAAAACTCTCCATAAAAGCTCTTCATAAATGAAGCTTTCCATTTATCAGTGAAATTGTTTGTTTAAAAAAAAAGTGATCCTATAAAAGTCGTTGTATTTAATATATACGTTTTGTAAATCTCTAAAAATAAATAAATAATAATTATCGGACTAAAGACCACCGGGTCAGGGTCAGCTGTATTGTTCAGCTAATTGCAGATTAATACATTTAGTTGTTATAAAACACTTATATTAAAGATAAAGATATGAAATGTCAAATGAACGAACCAGGAAAAAGGTCACATTTATTTATTTTTATTTTTATTTTACAGCAAGATTTTTGAAATTAGGAACCAGGAAGAGGTCACTTTTTTAATTACAGTTGAAGTCAAAAGTTTGCAGAATCTGCAAAATGTTAATTATTTTCCAAAATAAGAGGAATCATACAAAATGCATGTTACTTTTTATTTACTACTGACCTGAATATGATATTTCACATTAAATACATTTACATATAGTCCACAAGAGAAAACAATAGTCGAAATGATAAAAAATGACCCTGTTCAAAAGTTTACATACACCTGATTGTTAATACTGTGTTTTACCTGAATGATTCACAGCTGTGTTGTTGTTGTTTTTTTTGTTCTTTTAGGGACAATTGTTCATGAGACCCTTGTTAGTCCTGAACAGGTAAACTGCCAACTGTTCTTCAGAAAAATCCTTCAGGTCCCACAAAAATGTTTTTTTTTTTTTTTTTTTTTTTGCATTTTTCTATATTTGAACCCTTTCCAACAATGACTGTATGATTTTGAGATTCATCTTTGATAACTAAACTTTTTGAATTTAAAAAATCAGGGTAAATTGAACTTATTTTGTCTTCTGGGGAACATGTAAGTATCTTCTATAGCTTGTGAAGGGCAGTACTAAATAAAAAACATATGATATTTAGGCAAAATAAGAAAAATGTACACATCCTCATTGAATTCAAAAGTTTACACCCCTCGCTCGTAATGCATCATTTTCCTTCTGAAGCATCAGAAGGACACAATTATTTTGGGAAACACATCCCAGGGAGGTGTTCCATAAACCAAGTTTACCAAATAAGTCAGGCTTATTTCAGTTAGTCTGACTTATTGTCACTTGATTTGGCTCAAAATAAGTCAGACTAACTGAAATAAGCCTGACTTATTTGGTAAACTTGTTTCATGGAACACCCCCCAGGTTAGTACTAAATAAAAAATAACATGCATTTTGTATGATCCCTCTTATTTCAATAAAACAATTAACATTTTGCAGATTCTGCAAGGTGTATGTAGACTTTTGACTTCAAACTGTGTGTGTATATATAGACTATACAAAAACACTTTAAGGTTATTTAAGGTTAATATGGTTTTTTTTTTTAAATTGTCCACAGCACCACATGGCTAAGAATAACTGAATGGTTAAAAGTGTGGAGAGAAATAAATAGCACCCCCACCATCGTTACTAGTTGTTAGCCAAGCACTTGTGTTGATCCTGTGAGTTCAGCTGCCTAATATCGTCCTGTAAAAATATTCCTTAACACAGCTTAACATTACTGTTGTCTGTTTGCCACGTGTAGCTTTAGAAGTTAACAAACACAAAACAATGAGTAGGCCTACAACTTGTACAAGTTGGCTACTACACTAACAGTGCCCATTCAAAATATCTTCGCGATTTTTCGTTTATTTGTTAAAATCAGTCTCTACCACTCTACACGCTAAACCAAAACACAGTAGTAAACTTTGAGAGCGCGAGAACACGAGCGTGCACTGTGTGAGCGAGCGCGCTGACGTCACGCCTCCCCAGCGAGGGCTACGCGAGAGCGATGTGTTGGAATGCGTGAGCGTCGCGTACTTCCTCGACAGATTTGAGAGTTTGGAAATAACTTCTCCCGAAACTTGTTTCTACAACTACATCGCCAAACAACGAGCGAACATCGCTGGTGAGTTCACAGGTTTGGTTCCGTGGGGTTCGAAGCTGCTTAGGGTGTGGTTTTGTGTTGTTTTGTGTCGCGTACGAGCCCAACTAAGTTTGAGTAAGTGGAGTGAAAATGGAGGGTTGCATTGAAAGGGAGAGGCGCTGTCCAGGGCTGATTTCAGCACGGAGAGAGATCAGATCAGGACCACGGCTAACACACTCACGCTGACCAAAATAAAAGTGCAAAAAGTGGATAAAATTAATGAGAAATAAAACGTAAAACCCTTATCATGACCTTCGATCGACTGTGTTGAGTCAAAAGTGTAACTTTGTTGGCTTGTCGTGCGTAGTGTGTGTTGTTGCATGCATGCAGTTTCCGGAAAAGTAGTTTTTTTCATCTTGAAGAAGGTTCGTAACGCAACTTTTTCTGACTAGAATAGAGGTTTTATACGATTATTCAAACTGGACAATGACTTTACAATCGCTTTTAGAATAAATCACATCCTTTTTGGTAGCTTTTGATCATCACATTTCTGTGAGATTTTATTTGAACGTCTTTGTTTTTAGTCATGTTAAACTCCATGTAGTGAAATTGTATGTCTTTAATATTTCGTGCAATATGTGTATCTCGCTCTTCGTCTGATTCTGATGGTTCGTGTTTGGAGCTGTCCAACAAGGTCAAAGTTTTTCACTCCTAGTTTCACAACTTTGATTTAACGCAGCCATATTTTCTCACACAGCTCGTTTGAGCTTTTTAGCACAAACTGTTAGTGCTTTGCTGATTTGATGAGTTAGTCTAAAGAAACGTTCATGTCGTGCTGCCTCAGTTCACACATCGGCTATATTTTTCCTCCTCCACTGGTAGAAGTTGGTGGTGCTGTTTTAAAATGGCCGAACACACATTTCAGAGCATGAAAAACTCACAGGCCTTATACCCTCATGATCACACACATGCATGGCTCTGTTTGCCATGGTCGTACTTTGTACACTAGAACAGATTTCATTTAACCTCTCAATCCAAGCAAAATACGAAAAATATCAGTTTTGAATATAAGTAGTATCCTTTATAAATTTTTAAGGGCTAGTATTATACTGTTGTATGACTATATTTAGTTTTTAGTTGGTATTTTAAATTAGAATTTATTTAAATGTCTCTAAATGTCATGAACTATAGTACTCAGTAATAATCTAAAACTTTATGAATACGTTTGCACTTGCGTCACAATTTGGTCAACCATATTGGCAATACTCAGATGTAAACAATTGCATGGTTAATGTACAACTGAATGCATTGTTCTGTTAATTTATGCTGGAAAAAACATGTGAAAGCTGCTAAATCATAAAGAGGAGGACTTAGTAAGCAAGCAAGGGTGCAATATTTTGACAAGCTAAAGTAAATAGGTGGTAAAGATGCGTACGAGCAGTATTAATTAAGATATTAGCCTAATATTTCACTTACCTGACTGGAAATGATAATAACAAACAGGAATGTTGTCAAGATTCTTGCCCTGGATATCCTGGTTCAGTTTGGCCAATCACAAACACCTTATGTTCCTCAGTTTTTTTGCACTATTTTCCTTGATTTGGTATAACTTTTGGCAGTCTATAGTACAGCCCAAAACATGACAAGAATTGACCATTTTTAGCAGCAATAATTAGCAAAATATGCAAGTTGCATTCAGTTTACATGCATTGTTTATGTTTATTGCCACCAATAAGGCCGATTGACAACGCGTTGTGAAAACACTCTATAGGCCTAGTATTTATAGTATAAGTATTTTGTGTTAAATTAGAATTGTGTAGGTTTTAATAAATAGAGCTGTTTGTCTTTAAAGAGTTGTTTTTTAGGTGGGAAGTGATGATTGTTTTCACAGTGCACTGAAAATGTGCTCCACAAAGTTTTGGTTGAAATAATGCAACTCAGTAAACACTGATTGTGTTTTGTTACTGTATATATTTCATGATTGTCTCGTTTAGATTGCATGAAACAAGTCATGCCTTAAGAATTGAATCATTACTTTTGAGGAACATTGCCATACATGGTTGGGAGCTCTGATCTGCTGTAATTCCCTAAAACAACCCAGAGTTAAAGCTGCTTATTGCTTTAATAGACTTCATACAAGAAAGAACAAAGTGATTTATTGGCACTATAAAAATGTGTTGGTTTAGGCTTTGTTTGTTTCTTATTTAAATGTGTTTGGGAGTGTGAAATCAAACAATCTGCTTTATCCTTTGTAGGGCTAATCAATCAGAGATTGGCTCTCAGGTAATACTCATTCTCAGAAAATGATTACTTTGGATTTAATCATACATGTATATGATAATATTTGTTTTGTCAGAGTCAGATGACTTGCTTTGAGAAGATGTCACAGTTCTCACATCCTTTTGGACTTTGCTTTTTCGGACTATGCCCTTTTTTACAAGATGTAAAATAAGGGTGTGTTAACACTTGTAGTTTGGTTCATTTGGTCTGGACCGGCATTGTTGACAGCAAACCTAAAGGTTTGAACCTAAAGGCATAGTGATAGATTCACAACCTGATTCTTCAGGTTGAATGATGTATTTCTTGACGGAACTTACTGAACACTCCAAACAAAAGGAAAAGGTGCGTTCGCTCATTGTTGCGTGCCTATGATGTAATTTTCACCACCTGCAAACTCACAAAGAGTTTATAAAAGGCACTGTACCTCCTCGATGCTACGTTTGCCCATTGCTCATTTTGTTTAGGATACACCGCTTGTTCCCTTCGTGAAATCATGTCGCATAACGTTGCATCTTGTCATTACGTCCTGTTTTTGGTATATTTCATTCGAACCGCACCAGAGTTTGTTTGGAAGCGGACCAAAACCCATCTTTTTAGCGGTCTCAGTCCGCTTGTTTGGTGCGCACCAGGGTTTTGGATGGCAGTGTTCACACTTACTCAAATGAGCCGCACTAACAGAGCAATCGAACCAAATATGACAAGTGTGAACACACCTTATGCCTCTGATATGGCCAGAGTATGTATGTGAAGTTTTAGCTCAAAATACATGACAGATAAATTATATCTTGTTAAAATTGCCACTTTTATGGTATGAGCCAAAACTAATAGTTTTTGTTTGTCCCTTTAAATGCAAAATGAGCTGGTGCTACCGGACCCCTTTTCAGAAGAGGATGGAGCTTCAAGAGCCAGCAAAAACAAAACAGGACAGTCTTGCGCACTGAAAAGTCAGAAACTCTCAGAAAACTACTCGGTTTAAGAGTCACTGTGCATAATAAATACCTGATGGGGAGCATGGTGTGATTAAAAATAATGACATAGCTGGTCTCATGGTGCCTTTGTGTGCTACCACAAACTCTATAAGTCCCACTTGTGATTATGAGCTCGATAAATTCAAGCGGTCAACTTCACATTGCTTTCATATGCAATTTTTAACTACCACATTCCTATTTGTGACCCTGGACCACAAAACCAGTCATAAGGTAAAATTTTACAAAACTGAGATTTATACATCATACGAAAGCCCAATAAATAAGCTTTCTATTGATATATGGTTTGTTAGGATAGGACAATATTTGGCCGAGATATATCTATTTGAAAATCTGGAATCTAAGGGTGCAAAAAAATCAAAATACTGAGAAAATCACCTTTAAAGTTCTCCAAATTAAGTTCTTAACAATGCATATTACTAATCAAAAATTACTTTTTGATATATTTATAGTAGGAATTTTACAAAAAATCTTCAGGGAACATGATCTTTACTTAATTTCCTAATGATTTTTGGCATAAAAGAAAAATCAATAATTTTGACCCATACAATGTATTTTTAGCTATTGCTACAAATAAACCCCAGTGACTTAAGACTGGTTTTGTGGTCCAGGGTCACATTTATGATCATTCTGGTAGCACGTGAAAGCAGCATCAGTGAAAACAGGCAGAGACAATGGTAGCTTTAGCAACATTAGCCTTACAGAGTGCTGTGATACTTTGAATGAAGCTGACGTTCACACACAAAGTGTTGGTATTGATCAGAATTAACCTTAGTAAAAAATCCTGTGTTGAACTGATCCTCATTTGTGAGGCAGTCCAGTGTAAAATGATTGGTACAAACATATAGGACTACCATTTTTTTCCAGGACGTGGAAATTAAAATGTAACCATAGTGTTCTCAGCAGATAGAAGGAGTCTTTGGAGACTGCTATGTTCATTGGTGCGTCCTAAAAAACAACACTTGTAATGCCTCTTTGGTGCTGACATTGTATATCTCCAGCAGCTACAGCAAGAAAACAGTAATGGTGGACTGTTGCTTCTTACTCAAGGCTGTGTCTATGCTAAAAGGGCAGAGATCGTGTGCTCAGAGAGACCTGTTTATGATTTATTGGGATTATAAAAAATGAGTGGGTGAATTTTTGCCATTATAGTCTGGTTGTTTTTACACACTGCGGCCACACAACTGTGTTCAAACATCTTATAAAAGTGATTTTTGCATAATAGGTCCCCTTTAATATAATTTACAATTAAAGTTGCCAATTCTATTTTCAGTGGCACTAAAATCAGTGTTTCTTTTTGTATTTCAGCTGGTCGAGCATGTCTGCTCAGACAGTGTATCCAGCAACTGCTGGTATCTACATGCCTGTAGGCATCCCACTACCAGAGGTGGGCCACGACCTTCCTGAGCTGCCTCGGAATGATGTGGCCGCCCCTCAGCTGGTGATGTTAGCTAATGTGGTGGTCTCATCAGAGACGTCCTCTTCAGACTACAATGCAGAAGAGAAACAAATGGTTGAGCTCAAGACGGTTGGATGCAACAACTACTCTGACAGCGAGGAAGAGGGTGTTATCAGGTACAGCCTTGACAATTCGGAGATGTCCGAGGGCACATATGCTGAACACGCCACTCGGGTTGAGCCAGAGGTGACAGAAAGAGTGATAGAGCAGGTTGAAATGGAACGAGTGGAAGACCTCTCAAACCCGTCAGAAAAGACCCCATCTGAATCCTCACCTACTGAAAAACGTAAACGCACGCCGGTTGTCATCTTCGAATCTAACAAAAAAAAGAAGAAGCCTTTCTTTTGTAAACCCTGCCAGTACCAGGCTGAGAACGAGGAGGACTTCATTCACCATATCCGCGTTCACGGCGCCAAGAAAATGACTGTGGTAAATGGCGGAAATGACTCTGACGACGATCTTGCCAGTGAGTCAGTCCAATCTCAGACACCGAACCCAGAGAATAGTGAAAATTTGAGTAACTCCAAAGGCGTGATCCGCTGTGAGCGCTGTGGATACAACACCAACCGTTACGACCACTACATGGCACATCTTAAGCATCATACTAAAGAGGGTGAAGACCAGAGAGTATTCAAGTGCACCATTTGTGCTTATACCACCATCAGTCAGTATCACTGGAAGAAACATCTGAGGAATCATTTTCCCAGCAAGCTTTTCACCTGCAACCAGTGCTCGTATTTTTCGGACCGCAAAAATAACTACATACAGCACATCCGGACCCACACTGGTACAAAAATGTTCAATTAAGTCTCAATTCATTATTAAATTACAATGATTCAGTTTACATTTATATAATTAGAAATCTCTGTGAACAATTTTATTTATTTATTTGATTCACTTTTAGGTGAGCGTCCGTTCCAGTGCATATACTGTGACTACTCCAGTTCCCAAAAAACTCATCTCACCAGACATATGCGAACCCATTCAGGTGAGTCTCTTGTCAGTCTTTTGAAATATTCTTATGCTGAAATTGATTGAGAATTTTAGGATTCATAAAGTAGTTTATTAAATTCCAGTACATATTTTGAAATCTGTTCCAAAACCTACTGAAGCTGCCTTTTTCCAAGACTTGCAAAATTTCAATAGATTTAGCCAATAACAACTAAGGTAATTACAGTTTAGGTCAAAAGGTTACATGCACCTTGCAAAATCTGCAAAATGTTAATTATTTTTTACCAAAATAAGAGGGATCATTACAAAATGCATGTTTTTTTTTATTTATTTATTACTGACCTGAATAATATATTTCACATAAAGTATGTTTACATATAGTCCACAATAGAAAGTAATAGTTGAATTTATAAAAATTGACCCTGTTCAAAATTTTACATACACTCGATTTTTAATACTGTGTTTTTACTTGAATAATCCACAGCTGTGTTTTGTTTTGTGATAGTTGTTCATAAGACTCTTGTTTGTCCTGAACAGTTAAACTTCCTGCTGTTCTTCAGAAAAATCCTTCAGGTACCACAAACTTTCCAACCCTTTCCAATGACTGTATGCAACTATTACAGAAGGTTCAAATGCTCACTAATGCTTCAGAAGGAAAGACAATGCATTAGGAGCCTTTTTGAATTTAAAGATCAGGGTAAATTTAACTCTTCTGAAAAAAAGATATTTAGGCAAAACAAGAAAAATGTACACATCTTCATTCCTTTCACAAGTTTACACCCCTGGCTCATAATGCATTGTTTTACCTTTTAAAGCATCAGTGAGCATTTGAATCTTCTGTAATAGTTGCATATGTGTCAGTCAATGTTGGAAAGGGTTCAAATACACAAAAATGCTGAAAAAACACAAAATTTGTGGGATCTGAACGATTTTTCTGAAGAACAGCAGGCAGTTTAATTGTTCAGGACAAACAAGGCACTCATGATCAACTATCACTTAACAAAAAAAAAAAAAAAAGCTGTGGATCATTCAGGTAACAACACAGCATTAAGAATCAAGTGTATGCAAACTTGTGAACTGGGTCATTTTTATCAATTATTTTCTCTTGTGGGCTACATGTAAATGTCTTTTATATGAAATATCATATTCAGGTCAGTACTAAATAAAAAAATAGCATGCATTTTGAATGATGCCTCTTATTTTGGTAAAATAATTAACATTGACTATTTTGCCTCTGTAAGCAAGCTCTCTGGTTTTTGTGACAGAGCAAATGTACTCCAGGCCTGTGTTTTCATCTTGTTAATGACGTTTCTCTCTTTTGTTGCACTCCGTGGAGCCAGATGGCTTTGGATAAAATGGTACATGGTTCTTGGTATACAGAGTGAATTAGAATGTGATTCTGTATTGTGATGTGTTTGCCTGTCTTCCCCCGCATGAGACTTGTGTCTGTGTTTCTCTCAAAATGTTGAAATAAAAGATTCATTGTTCAGTCTTGACCTTCTCCTTATGGTCTGTCTGGAATAGGTGAGAGGCCTTTCAAATGTGACAACTGCAGCTACCTGGCAGCCAACCAGCACGAGGTGACCCGCCATGCCAGACAGGTCCACAATGGGCCCAAGCCCCTAAGCTGCCCCTACTGCCAATACAAGACAGCCGACCGCAGCAACTTTAAAAAGCATGTCGAGCTCCATGTCAACCCTCGCCAGTTTCTTTGCCCGGTTTGCAAGTACGCTGCATCCAAGAAGTGTAACTTGCAGTATCACATTAAGTCTAGACACCCAGGATGCACTGATATCTCAATGGATGTATCCAAGGTAAGGCTTCGTGTGAAGAGGACTGACACTGATGAGATTTCACCAAATAAGCTTGCGACAGACCAGTCTGAATCAAGGCGAAGTGAGGACAAGCAGTTGGGAGAATTGGATGATGTTGAATCAGGTCCCATCAACCTCTCTATTAAGAAGTCCACTAAACCCACCCCTGCTGTGGAGACAGAGCTGACTGACAAGACTGCGAAGAAAAGCCCAGATGTCGCTGTGAAAGAAAAATCTGGAAAGACAACACAGCAAACTGCAGAGAAAAAGACCATCTCGAAAAATGAGGGAAAAGAGAAAAACAGTAAGAAGGTTAAAGGAAAGACTTTGGCGAACATCACCGTGGCACAAACAGAGGGCTGCAATGACAAACAAGCTAGTAAAAAGGAAATGAAGAAGGTAGAAAAATCCCCCAAATCTGTAGAGAAAGTAACAAAAGGTCGTCCTAAGAAAGAGAAGCCATTGAAGGAAGTTATTGCGAAGCATCAACCCATAGTTGAGGAGCAAAGGTTAGACTTAAACAAAGAAAGACCAGAGAAAGACCTTCTAGATAAACAGCAGCAGCAAAATGGCAAAGAGGAAAGAGAGCGGCTAGAAAAAGAAAACAGATTGCTGAATGAGAAAGTGAAGGAGACTGTACAGAAAGAAAGTGCCAAGGAATGCAAGAAATCTCAACCCAAGAAACCAAGTAAAAGGCAGACAAAATTGTCAAAGGCCAACAGTGAAAAAGATTCCCAGAGTACAGAAGCAACGCAAGTAGTAAGGACTAAACCTGTTAAAAGAAAAGCAGAGAAAGTGAACGTACCTGCGACTGATTCTTCAGAACCAAGCTGTTCTTCAAAGCGGGTCAAGCGTGCAACAAAGGATTCAGCCAACTCATCAACAAGTTCTGGTGCTCCAGAAAGAAATCGCACAATACCTGAGGTCCTGCAGGCTATGAAGAGCAAAGCCGAGAGTGCTGAGACAAGTGTGAACAAACCTGAGACGTGTGTCAAAGAACCTGAGAAGTCCAATGAAGTCCCCGAGAAGCCAAGCCCTCCAGAAACTGAAAAACAACTGAAGGACCAAACACAAGAGCAGACACCTACGATAGTGACCAGCGAAAACGAGACTGCATCTGTTGTGGAGGAACTCACAGCTCCATGCCAACCCCAAGATCCAGTCTCTGAGCAACCTAAAGAAATCGAGAACAAGGTCTCACAAGAACCAAAAGAAATCCCAGATGTAGACAGCGGAAGTGAGATGCCTTCGCCTACTGATAGTGAGACCTCTCCGGGTTTTAGCCAACAGCAGCCTGTCTTCAGCCCAACTTTAGAACTTCCTGGTCCACTCGCTCACAAATCCACTGACGCAGAGGATGACGAAGGTATCCACAGTAACGATGGTGGAAGTGACATCAGCGATAGTGCCTCTGAAGGAAGCTATGACTCTGGTCTTAACGGACTGGCTGCTGCCACCGAAGGTGGAGAGAAACTTCCAGAGACGCCAACAGAAGAGCTTCCATCTCCAACTAAACTGCTCAGTCACACATGTATCTTCTGTGATCGTACCTTCTCTTTGGAGATGGACTACCGTCGCCACTTGAACCGGCATTTAGTAAATGTGTATTACCTAGAGGGGGCGGCTCAGGGTGACAAGTGAGGGGTATCTTGTATGGAAAAGGGCAACTTTTTATGAGGGTCTCCTAGACTTGGAACTGAACAACGCTTGTACAAGTAATAAAAATTAGGTTTTTGTTGTTCTTGTTGGCTTTACAGCTCATGCCTTCTAGTTTTTAGCTTGCTATAACGATTTACCACAGTATTCTTTCAATTTAGAAAATGAAATCCATTGTCAACTTGTGGTAGGATCCTATTGTTGAGTCCAAACGAACTGAATCCTTGCTTAGTCATGTGCTCCATGACGAAATGATCGTCCTGTGTTTATTGTTACACTACTCGAAAGCAACAAAAAGGAGAACTGCTCTGAAAGCAAGTACACTTTCTCCCTCAATCCCTGCGGAGAGCTCAGATTAGTCAGACCCAGGTGGTCCAGCGCTGAATGGCCCTGAAGATAATGGGGCTTTCAGTGTCTTTGTGCTGTTCCACTCCACTGAAGCGCCTCCATCTCTGGTCAGCAAGAGACGGAGTGTGTGTTTAAAGCTGGCTAATGTCATTGTATTCAACCGTTCCTTTGTTCCCTTTTACAGTTTAGAGAGCACTTGACAACTAACCATAATCTTACCTTTGAGGCTCTGTTTCACATAAGCTAAACATTTCTGTACACTTCCTAGAGGTCTTTCTTTGATTACACTTGCTCTGCCTTTTAAGGAAAGAAGCGTAGTTTGTAATGTTTGCAGAATAGTAGGTTCTTTTCTTTCATTGTACATTTGACATACTTCTTGAGTTTGTAGATTAATCTTTTATCTGTTGATTTTCTGGAAATAGTTCAATTTCATGCTCAGTCCAAAGATTTTGTTGCTTATGTCTGTATATAAACTGTACATATTTCTTTCTTATTTGCTCTTCAGTGCCTCAGACAATCAATTTGAGCATTTTAATCCATTTCTCAGATATTTAGATCTCATTTACCTTCGAATGAAAGAACGGCTTGTCTTTTCTGTGTATTTTACCCGAGCAACATTCCCTTTCACATATCAAATTGATTATCTGTATGGAAAATCTGTTTATCCAAAGTGTATGTAATCATATTCAACTGACTTTGTTTTTTCTGTATGAGTGTGAATGTGTTGTTGCCACAACCCTTGTATGTTAGTTAATTTGGCTTGTTATTTTGTCTAAAAAGAAAAAAATACTGTAAGAGAAAAGTTATAGAAATAACTTGCCTTTAGCGCATTACGTGCAATATTGAATTTTTGGAGATATCACCAAAGCTAGGTGTTGTTGGTAGAGTTTGTGGGGCAAAACCAGAGGACTCAAAAGGAAAACTAGAAAACTTACTATCCACATGTACCCCAGCACCCCTGAAAAACTGCACTCTTGGACGGTTAGATACTTTATCACTGTAAATTTGTCCTTTATCACTTTTTTTTGCATTAAGCACTGCTTTTTTGCTTTTCTTCTTTAGAATAGCATGTTGCCAATTCACAACTCAGATTGTGCCATTTATCCATCTTTGTAATCAAGTGTGTGACTGTCTTTTTCCATTTCATAGTGAAAGTAGTCAAATTCTATTAGTTGAAATGTTATGTTGTCCCCTTGATTTGGCTTTTTATGAATTATCTGTTTACTATGTGATCTGTATGTTTAGCTCGAGATGTTTCAATAAAAAAATCTTGCCACAGATTTTTTTTATTTTATTTGAAAGCCATTTAAATGTCAGAATATACAGTTGAGACCAAAGGTTTGCATACTCCTTGATTTTACCAATCATAATGCACGATATGTTTTTATTACTGACCTGAATTAGGTATAGTTCACATAAGACATTTCCATATAATCCACAAGAGAAAATAATAGTTGAATTTATAAAAATGACCCTGTTCAAAAGTTTACAATACACTTGATTCTTAATACTGTGTTGTTACCTGAATTATCCACAGCTTTTTTTTTTTTTTTTTTTTTTTTGAGTTCCTTGTTTGTCCTGAACATTTAAACTATTTGCTTTTCTTCAGAATTCTTCAGGTAACACAATGTTTTTTCAGGATTTTTGTGTAGTTGAACCCTTTCCAACAATGACTATGATTTTGAGAGCCATCTTTTTCACACTGAGGACAACTGAGGGACTCCTATGCAAATATTACAGAAGGTTCAAACGCTCACTGATGCTTCGGAAGGAAAAATTATGCATTAAAAGCTGGGGGGTGAAAACTTTTGAACAGAATTAAGATTTTTTAAAGATAATTACATGTCTCCCAGAAGACAAAATTACTTAAATTTACCCTGATTATCAATATAAAATCATAAATTGAATTGATAAATATAACACTATATCTACACATCTTTTATGTGAAATATCCTATTCAGGTCAGTACTAAATAAAAAAAAAACATGCATTTTGCATGATCCCTCTTATTTTGGTAAAAAAAAAAAATCCATTTTGCAAGGTGTATGTAAACTTTTGACCTCAACTGTATATTTATTTAGACATTTTAGTATAAAAACAATACATATATAATAGAAACTGTATTTGTAGCATACATTCAGTTTAGTTAGAACAATATTTTGAAGTCCAAATGCTTCTGAGATATTAAGAGAAATGGTACACTTTAGGTTTTCCTTTTCACTTTGAGCCTCTCAGCAGCTTTCACAGACAGACTGGAATCTACTAACGTCTGTGGCTTTCTCGTCTTGTAGGTGGGAGTTTTGTTGATTCTCTGTCCTTTCAGATTCACGACGTGGGGCAGTAAAGGCGGGGTGCGCAAACATACTCCTGCTGCTTCAGGGGCGTGAGTCCTCAACAACAGCTGATCTTCTTTGTCTGCTGTCACAGCAACCCAGCCTGAAAAACAAAAAAAATTGACATAAATTTAAGTTTCTTTAAATATAGGGTAAAAAAATTTGCTTTTCACTGTTCCCAAAATGTATGATTGCAGAAAAATAAATATGTTTGTATAGAACATTTATAGAGCAACAGATTTTGTGTGAAAATAAATCATACAAGTCATTTATTTTGTTTAAAAATTGTATAAATGTATAACAAGGGGGCCTTTTACCCCACACACTAATGATTAAAAAAATTAAACTTTGAAATCACAGGATTAAATTACATTTTAAAATATATTAAAATAGGAAACAGTTATTTTAAAATGTTCCTGTTTTTGCTGTACTTTGGATCAAATTAATGCAGGCTTGATGAGCAGAAGAGACTTCTTTAAAAACAATTTACAGTTCAAAAACTTTTGCCTGGTGGTGTAAATCACCTGCTGATGAGATCTTGATGTCAGTGATTGCGGTGTTGCAGCCCTGCCCCTGAAGTTCAAAGTCTTGAGCAATAAGTGGTGGATAAGTTTTCATACGCTCCTCACCACCAGATGGGACCTTGGGCACAAAACAATGTAGAACAACTGTTTTCAACACTGATCATAAATGTTTCTGGAGCACCAAATCAGCATATTATAATGATTTCTGAAGATTAGAGTACTGACTGCTGTTAAAATACAAATTTATTTATTTAAACATACTGCAAGAAGGATATTCCCAGCATGTTTTTGGTAGATTGCATCAGCCTTGTCCAAACTGGTGATATGAACCGGGATGCGATTTGAAGCAACAACTGTTAACCAGCATGAGCTTTTCCCCTAGAAAGAGTAAAAGAGCCATCTTAGTGTGGGACAGATACAGAAAAAGATTAACTTTCCATATGTCAAATGGACTCTTACCTCCAAATAATCAATGCGTGCCAGAGCCCCTAAAAATAGAACCATACCAGGGTTCATTATAAAGGTTCTGGGCGTAATGGCCTGTGTAGGAACCACCAGCTTCACCTCCTGCTCATTCAACAGGCTGAGAACCTGGAAAGTTACATTTTTAATTATTGTAATTAAGAACATAATTATATCACATTATGTGAGTACAGTTTGAATAGCGAGACTCACATCATGTTCTTTCATTATGCCTGGGGTGTCATAAAACCAGTGTGCATCTTTGATTTCATTGTAGGTGAGCTCTGCATCTGTGGAGGAGTCCAAGAATGGATCCTTTTTAACATCCTCCTCCAGGTTTTCTCCAAAGCTCAGACTGTCAGGATCAAATTCCACAAGTTTGTTCTTGGGCGGCTGATTTGCTTGGAATGTCCTCCCAATGTGACCTACAAAAATGAAATAGGCCTAATATTAAAAACAACATTTATTATCTGACCACTGAAAATGTGTAATATTCTACTATCTGAATATGAAGCTGCATTGAAATCCCCATATTTCTCGGATGGAATAAAATAGGCCCTTGAAAGTAAAGAATCTAAAATCATATTGCAATATTTTCCATATTTCTTGAGTTACAGGCAAGAAAACTTTGGAAAAAGAGTAGTTATGGCACTCAGACAGGTATGTTCAATGCAGTTGTTTTGATGGAAGAAAACATTTCTAGTTTCAACATTATTTGTTCATCATTTGCATGCAAAGTGACCCACATATGGTTATTGACCACTCAAAATACAGAGCCTCGCAAAAGTATTCATACCCCTTCATTTTTTTCACATTTTGTTTTGTTGCAGCATTATGTTAAACTGCTTTAAATTACTTTTTTTCCACATCAATCTACATCTCATACACCATAATGACAAAGCACAAAACAGGTTTGTAACAACTTTGCAAATTTATTAGAAATAAAAAACTGAAAAGATCCGTTGCATAAGTATTCATACCCTTTTCTGGGACACTCGAAATTTAGCTCAGGAGCATTCATATTGCTTCTAGATGTTACTACACTTCGAGTGGAGTTAAACTGTGGCAAATTCATTTGAATGAGTATGTTTTAGAAAGGCACACACCTCTCAGAAAAGGTCTAACAGCTGAAAATGCATATCAGAGCAAAAACCAGTCCTGAGGTCAAGATAACTGCCTGTAGAGCTCAGTGACAGACTTGCGTTAAGGCAATGATCTAGGGAAGAGTTCAGAAAAAAATCTGCTGCAATGAAGGTTCACAGAAGCATTATCCATAATGGAAGACGACTGGAACAACTAGGACTCTAGAAAATGTCTGCCAGCCCTCATCCAAGCTGACAGAGCTTGAGAAGTGAAAAGGTGAGGCAAAGAATGGCAGATAATTTCCAAATGCAGATGTGCAAAGCTTGTCACATCATACCCAAAAAGACTTGAGGCTGTAAAGGTGCTTCAACTATGTACTGAGTTAAGGGTATTAATTAGTGGTGGGCCGTTATCGGCGTTAACGTGCTGCGTTAACGTGAGACTCATATCGCGCGATAAAAAAAATATCGCCGTTAATCTATTCTCAAAGTTGGGTTGGGAGCTGGGTCTAAACTACGCAAGATATGATGACTTTCACTTTGATATTTTAGCGCGGATGACGTATACCTAGTTGAATTGCACTGTAGGGGGCGAGAACGAGTCTTCAACTTCTGTGAAATGACCACATCAAATGAGACGCGCAGACATGGATGCAGTTATGAAGCCGCTTCAGGGCAGGTGCGTGCGTTGCTAGACCCTTTTTACTGGGGCACGTGCCCCAGTGAAAATCTGCTGTGCCCCAGTAAAATCTCAAATTTGAGTTATAATTTACTTTGATAATCCCGAAATAAAGACATTAAACTATATGCAACAACTGAATTGACGCTTCTAAAAGCAACGCAGTTTATTGGAAGATGCACGCATCATCACATAATCCATACCCGCGCGCCTGTGTATTTTACTGGAACGCGCACGTCGTACAGCCTTTTGCGCAGAAGTACTTGGTTACACAAGTTTGTATAGTTAATTGTGTTGTAAATGCAATTGTCAAGCAGTTTGTAATGCATTTTGGAAACAGGAGATGAGCGCCTGGTCTAATGCGCCACCTGGCTTGAGAAACCCGTTCTCAAAGACTTAATTTTAGTCATTATTTGGGTAGCACACATATTCTGAATGCCTTCAGCATAATTCAAATTAGCCATTTTAATCTAGATTAATCTAGATTAATTTCAAGATTTAATCTAGATTAATCTAGATTAAAAAAATTAATCTATGCCCACCACTAGTATTAATACTTATGCAATGTACTTATTTCAGTGTTTTATTTTTAATAAATTTGTAAAAAATTTTGCTTTGTCATTATTATGGTGTATGGAGTGTAAATTGATGTGGGGAAAAACTAATTGAAAGCAGTTTAACATAATGCTGCAACAAAACATGAAAAAAATGAAGGGGTATGAATACTTTTGCAAGGCACTGTATGTCCAAATTAGTCATTTACTCCTGGAGCCACATTGAAATCACAATATCTCTGGAACTGAACCATATAGGGTCGTAAAAATTAAGATGGCAAAAAGAATGTTTGTTAGTACCCCAAATCTAAAAGGACATTAAGATTTATTTAATAATTCTTGAGTTACAGGCATGCACCTATTTTGAGGAAGAACCTGAAAAAAGGTGCTTTTTTCTCCTTTTTGAATGGTCAACATTGGCACATAATGCAACAGAGATACTAAAGTAAACAGCTTTTACTAACAGACCAACCAATCTCTGTGTAAAAGTAACATGATGCTGCCATTGTTCTGAAGTCATTTTTACCCTCCTGTAATTGGGTTCTGAATCCCAGGTGAAAATTGTCAATTTTGACCCCCCTTTACAAAACAGTGGATTACTCAGTAAATATATTTCCATGACATTTAATATTTTGGCTTTCATCACTATACATGTTTATTTTTCTTCAGAATAAATATTAACAAAATCAAAAATTGTAGTTTCTGAAATTTGGTTGATTTAATAAAGAATAACCCATTTAAATAGCCAATATCAGCTGATACAGATAAATTAAAATCTCTAATATCAGTTGATAGCCAGTATGGAATAGATATATCGTGGATTCTTAAAAGAAAAAACTTGCAAACTTACCAACTAAATATCCCTGCTTGCTGAACTGTATGATTCTCTTCAGCTCTTCAGGATTCATGTCGTCCTCTGTCAAATGAGACGCCTGTTTTAGTCTCTCCGCCCGTCTGAACATCCGGTAGGGAGTCGGGTTGATGATGGGAAACTTTAGCAGATTTAATGTTGTTCCTAGATTTACATTGGACAGATAAATGTGTTTTTAATCATGATTTAATCATTCAGGACTGCACAACACATTCTGAAATGCCTAAAATGGTCAAGCATGATACATAAAAAGCTCTTTGTTCTTGTTTTAATCCTTGAAACATTTCTCTCTTATACACACTGCTGGTTAAAAATTTGGAATTGCTTTTTTAATGTTTTCTTACACTCACTAAGAATGTGTTTATTTGCTCAAAAACACAGTAAAGACAATAATACTGTGAAACGTTATAATCTTTAAAGGAACCGTTTTATTTCACATGAAAGATGTTTCAATATATTGCAAAATGTAATTTATTTCTCTGATTCAAAACAGAATTTTCAGCAGCATAACTCAGGTCTTCAGTGTCACATGCAGTATTTTTTGGAAATGGTGTCCCAGTTTCTACAAAATTATTTATCATCAAGAACTGTTTTCAACACTGATAATAAGTAATGTTTTTTTGTGCATCAAATCAACATATTAGAATAATTTTGAAAGGGATTAAAAACCATAATTATTTCAAACTTTTGACCAGTAATGTATTTGTATAACCGGATTGCAAAAATGTATTTAGTCTACATAATGCATTTCATTTATATATAGATACAGCTGAGGTCAAAAGTTTACATACACCTTGCAGAATCTGCAAAATGTAAATTATTTTAGCAAAATAAGAGGATCATACAAAATGCATGTTTTTTTTTTATTTAGTACTGGCCTGAATAAGATATTTCACATAAAAGACATGTACAGATAGTCCACAAGTGAAAATAATAATAGTTGAATTTTTAAAAATGACCTTGTTCAAAAGTTTACATACACTTGATTCTTAATACTGTGTTGTTACCTGAATGATCCACAGCTGTTTCTTTTTTTTGTTTAGTGATAGTTGTTAATGAATCCCTTGTTTGTCCTGAACAGTTAAAATGCCCGCTGTTCAGAAAAATCTTTCAGGTCTCACAAATTCTCTAATTTACCCTTATTTTGTCTTCTGGGAAAAAAAGTATCTTCTGTAGCTTAAAGGGCAGTACTACATGAAAAAAAAAAACTGAAAAATGTACACATCTTCGCCCTGTTCAAAAGTTTTCATCCCTGGCTCTTAATGCATTGTTTTTCCTTCTGGAGCATCAGTGAGTGTTTGAACCTTCTGTAATAGTTGCATAGAGTTGGGATTTTTCTAAAGAACAGTGGGCAGTTTAACTGTTCAGGACAAACAAGGGACTCATGAACAACTATCACGAAACAAAAAAAAAAAAAGCTGTGGATCATTCAGGTAACAACACAGTATTAAGAACCAAGCGTATGTAAACTACTGACTTTGTCTCTTATGTGTAATATCTTATTCAGGTCAGTACTAAATAAACAATAACACGTTGAATTTGTATGATCCCTTTCATTCTGGTAAAACCACTTATCTTGAACGCAATATCTTACCCGGCCATGGAGATATAGTAGCTTTATGGATCACATCTGAGGCTCTGGATTTGCAATAATCAGATTCCAGTAGAGTGTTAAACAGCGTGGATTTGCCAGCATTGGCTGTCCCGACCAAATACACATCTCCTTTGTACTTCCAGGTTGACTGCAGTCCTGTTATAAGTTTTTCTATACCATATCCTGTTTTGGCACTGATGAGGTGAATGTCTTTGGTATCACGTGTAGAAATTCCCATGTTTTCACAGTATGCCTTCAGCTGGCGTTTGATACGCTGCAGGTAATTCTCAGCATCTCCCGGCAACAAGTCTATTTTGTTTCCTAAAATCACAATGTGCTTATTCTTCCCAACAAGCTCCGGAAGGTCTGGTATGATGGAGTCAGGGAGATCCAGAAGATCCACTATCAGCAGCACCAAAGCCTTCTCCGATTTAATTCTCTTGACAATCGCTCTGTACTCCTCTTTAGACATGGTGACGTTCAAAGCTTTCTGGTGGTGATTGATTAAATAGCATCTCTGACATATTGCCTTTTTCAGTTGGTCCTCTTCAACTAACACTTTGAATTTCTCACTCGGCAGGTAACCTGGGATTTCAGGGTCCGTACAGTGCAAGAGTGCCCCACAGCCAGAGCAACCGGTATCACTGACTGCCACGTCCACATCAGGAGTGCCATAGATCTTTTGCTGCTTTTTAACCTTCTTTAACTTGGTGCATCTTTCCAGTGGGAATCCTTCATCGTGGAACTCAATCAAAGAGTTTTCCTCAGACTTTGCAGAGCCCTTTAAATGTTTCATTTGCATTTCCAGTCCTCTGAGGGGCATGTAATTGCTGTGTTTTTCATGCACTGGCTTTGCTTCAGCATTGCTTGTGAGATCATGCAAATGAAGACGATCTGGCAGTTCATCATCTTTATTGTCTACTGGTTCATCAAAGTCAGGGAAGACAAATTGTTCTTGTTTTTGTGGCTCCACTAAAGTGTATGACTCCTTTGGTGGGTTTGATGCCGGTTTTCTTGCTCCTTTATGAGTGCTGTAACATCTCAAACTTTTGCATGATCTGCACCTCTGTTTTGTACCCAGATGGGTTGCCCAGTTCTTTGATGTAAAGCTGGAAACAAATGACCGTGGAAGCAGAAACACCCCTTCATGTTCCCTTGACAGCTGCGGTCTTAAAACATGTTTTAAGCACGTACGAGTGTAGAATTGAAATGCCGATGATCCTAAAAGCTTGTACATTATTATAAAAAACAGCAAAATATGTTAAAAGAACAGTAACATCGCTACAGTTTATACAACCTTGAACGAACCCACGTGAGTGAATACAGACCCAGTCGCCACACCGCTAATATAATGTACGTCACCGGAAACATTTTTTTTTTGTAAAGAATAATTCGTAAAACATTTTAGTTTTTATTTAACATATGTTATTTCATATCTACACCATGAATTAACAAATTATAAATGCGTAAATACATATGGATAAATATAATAATATGATTTAATTCGGAAGTGACGTATAATTCCGTAGCCTCAGTGTTGTTCATAGCGGTTTGGACATAAAGCGCCGTGGAGTGAGGCGCGCAGATAATCTCTTTTTAATTCAACCAGAAATAAAGTTATTCACCAGCAAATATCATGTATGATCAAGACGAAGGTATGCGTGTGGATGTATAAACGCCTTCTGTGTTTCTGGTTTGGTTTATTACAGTGAAATGTGTAGATAGATGCTATAGTTTCAAGCGTTAACACAACGTAACTGGCTAACAGGCTAAAGCTAGCTTTGCCGTAAATAGACAAGTTAAGCAAAACCGATTAACTTTTAGTATTATAATTTTAGGGTTTATATATTATGCAAGTATTTAATGTGTGTCTTTCACTTTAAAATTGATACGCTAATGAGTTTGTTTGCAAGCATGGTTTGTCAGCTAGTGTTGTTGTTGCACTCTTTGCCCTAGATCATCTCTTTGTGTATGTAACTTTAAGTTTTGTATTTATTGTAGATATCCAGTATGATGAAGATGATGATGAAATCACCCCTGATCTGTGGCAGGAGGCCTGTTGGATTGTTATCAGGTAAGCTTGCTAAATAAAGTTAGTGTAACTTGAACAGTAAGATTTTTAATGTTTTTTCTTCTGCTCACCAAGCCTGCATTTATTTGATCCAAAGTACAGCAAAAACAGTTTTTAAATATTTATACACTTTAAATATATTTATATTTTAAATGTTTTTAAATAACTGTTCTTATTTAAATATTTTCCTGTGATTTAAAAGCTGAATTTTTAGCATCATTACTCCAGTCACATGATCCTTCAGAAATCATTCTAACATTTGGATTTGCTGCTCAAAAAAAATTGGTTATTATTCTGTTGAAAACAGCTGAGTAGAATTTTTTTCAGGTTTCTTTGAATATAAAGAAAAATTTCACAATATTACTGCTTTTGCTGTATTTTGGATCAAATAAAATCCTACTGCTTAACTTTTGACTGGTAAGTGTATATGCTATGGAAACTATAATGCAACTAATTAGTAAGAGGAATCTTAAACTTTATTGAATTAGCTTTGCTTATTTCTTGTCACTTCTCTTTCCAGCTCATACTTTGATGAAAAAGGTTTGGTGCGACAGCAGCTGGACTCATTCGATGAGTTCATCCAGATGTCTGTGCAGAGGATTGTGGAAGATGCCCCACCTATTGACCTGCAGGCTGAGGCCCAGCACACATCTGGAGAAGTGGAGGAACCGGTGAGTTGCTGGAATCTGTGCCTGGTATCATGTATGTTCACGAGACTCCCTAAAATGAATGGACTGTTTTTCATTTAATTTACTTTCTTTGCAGCCTCGGTACCTACTGAAGTTTGAGCAAATCTACCTGTCCAAACCCACTCACTGGGAAAGAGATGGCGCTCCCTCACCTATGATGCCAAACGAAGCCAGACTCCGAAATCTTACGTGAGTATATCATCGTGCCTTTAGTGTTTGAAAGCAGTTTAAACCTGCTCTCAAACACACATTTATTTATTTATTTTTTTGTGATTTGCAGGTATTCTGCACCTCTGTATGTAGACATCACAAAGACCATCATTAAGGATGGAGAAGAGCAACAACAGACACAGCATCAGAAAACATTCATCGGCAAAATTCCCATCATGCTCCGATCCACGTACTGTCTCCTGAGTGGCCTGACAGATCGTGATCTTTGTGAATTGAACGAGTGCCCACTGGACCCTGGAGGTTACTTCATCATCAATGGTTCAGAGAAGGTCCGTTTTGTTTTGTTTTTTTGTTCATTAAAACAGCATTAAAGACACAATCTTAGAATTCCTTTTTTTTTGTGAAATTGTATGACAGTTTGTCATTTTACATCTTTGGAATTGTATAGCGACAGTGATTTAGATGAAATGTAATGCATTCTGTCATATCTACAGGTCCTGATTGCTCAAGAGAAGATGGCCACTAACACAGTGTATGTGTTTGCCAAGAAAGACTCTAAGTATGCTTACACAGGAGAGTGCAGGTCATGTCTGGAGAACTCCTCCAGACCCACCAGCACCATCTGGGTCAGCATGATGGCCCGTGGAGGGCAGGTCAGTATCTGTAGACTGTAAGCAAATATTCTGCTTGCAGATTTGAAAAAGTTGAGTGTTTTCTGAGTTTAGCACAGTATCTTATGCAAATATTTCTTCTGCATCCAGGGAGTAAAGAAAAGTGCCATCGGCCAGAGGATTGTTTCCACTCTGCCGTATATCCGGCAGGAAGTACCCATCATCATTGTATTCCGTGCTTTGGGATTTGTGTCTGATAGAGACATCCTGGAACACATCATCTATGACTTTGATGATCCTGAGATGATGGAAATGGTATGTCCCCTTTTGTGGAAAATTAAAGAGATTCACCCAAAAATGAAAATTATGTCATTTATTACTTGCCCTCATGTCGTTCCAAACCTGAAAGCCAAGAAATGGTAAGACCTTGCTGTCTATGGAGGGTCAGAGAGTAATTAGATTTCATATAAAAGATGAACAAAGATCTTACAGGTTTGGAACGACATGAAGGTGACTCTTCATTTTTGGGTGAATGAAAGCAGCCTCTTTAAGCAATCTTTTGTTTACTAGAGATTTATTTCAGAAGCACTATTTCATTTGTGATTCAGTTCAAGACTAAAAACACTGTCCTCTGCTTTTTTCCACAGGTAAAGCCATCTTTGGACGAGGCCTTTGTGATTCAGGAGCAAAATGTGGCTCTGAACTTCATTGGCTCCAGAGGGGCCAAACCTGGTGTCACCAAAGAGAGAAGAATCAAATATGCTAAAGAGGTTTTGCAGAAGGAGGTGCTGCCACATGTTGGTGTATCAGATTTCTGTGAGACCAAGAAAGCATATTTTCTAGGGTAAAGTGGCTTTCTGATTTTATCTTATTGGCTGTATCTGTTTTTATTTAAAAACAGTAATATTGTGAAATATCTTTAGTATTGAATGTAACTGTTTTTATATATTTTGAAAGTTTTTATGTAGTTTAAAAGTAGTTTATTCAAATTTTTTAGTAGTGTCACATGATTCTTCAGAAATCTTTCTATTATCATAGCTAATATAATTTTTGTGAAAACAGGATTTATTTGAAATGGAACAGTATATTTATTGTGTGTAATATGTGTCTTAAGTAGCATGGCTATATTTGTAGTAATAGCCAAAAATACATTGTATAGGTCAAAATTATCGATTTTATGTATTTTATAAGTTTCCTACTGTAAATGTATGAAAACTTCATTTTTTTATTAGTAATATGCGTTGCTAAGAACCTCACTTGGACAACTTTAAAGGTACTTTTCTCAGTATTTAGATTTTTTTTTTTTTTTTTTGCACCCTCATGTTGCAGATTTTCAAATAGTTGTCTCAGCTAAATATTGCCATATCCTAACAAACCATACATCAATGGAAAGCTTATTTATTCAGCTTTCAGAATAATTTACCCTTATGACTGGTTTTGTGGTCCAGGGTCACATATAATTAAATACTGTTTGCTTTCTCTTTTTAGTTACATGGTTCACAGACTATTGTTGGCCGCTCTGGGCAGGCGAGAGCTGGATGACAGAGATCACTATGGCAACAAGAGGCTTGATCTCGCTGGACCCCTGCTTGCATTCCTTTTCAGAGGGTAAGAATGAAACTTTGATTAAACATTCAAGATGCATTAATTAAATAATTCTTTGTGCATAGTTCAAGATGAAAATCACATCCAGGGTTAAAATCTATTTCACTCCCCCCCTCCCCCAGAATGTTCAAGAATCTGCTGAAGGAGATCAGGATCTATGCACAGAAGTTTATTGACAGGGGGAAAGACTTTAATCTCGAGCTGGCCATTAAGACTCGCATCATTTCTGATGGGCTCAAGTACTCTCTGGCCACAGGAAACTGGGGGGATGTAAAGAAAGCCCATCAGGCCAGAGCTGGAGTATCTCAGGTGAGATCAGATAAGCTTTGTTTTCAGTTTACAAATGTTTCTTCCATTATGCTTGTTTACTTATGTTTCCTCATTGACTTTTTATATACGAAGGTGTTGAACAGGTTGACCTTCGCTTCCACTCTTTCCCATCTGCGCCGTGTAAACTCGCCTATAGGACGAGATGGCAAGCTGGCCAAACCCAGGCAGCTTCATAACACACTGTGGGGTATGGTGTGCCCTGCAGAGACCCCAGAGGTAAGACACTTTAACACTAGTATGCATGTGACTTTCAACCTTAACCCAAATTTTCAATGAAGTGATTAAGATGAAATTTTGTTCCAGGGCCATGCTGTAGGTTTGGTAAAGAATCTAGCGCTCATGGCCTACATTTCTGTGGGATCCCAGCCGTCCCCTATCCTGGAGTTCTTGGAAGAGTGGAGCATGGAGAACCTGGAGGAAATCTCACCTGCTGCCATTGCAGAGTGAGTGTCATCCTGTTCTATAGGGGGCAGCAACACACAGCTGAAATCAACAAGTAAAACATTGTGATTTCACAATGCTGTTCTTAGGTTTTTTTATTGCCTTTCTTTGTTCATAAATTCAGTCATTTTACTGAGTTTATACCATATAATTATGTTTCTTCCTTCAGTGCAACTAAAATTTTTGTGAATGGTTGCTGGGTGGGTATTCATAAAGATCCCGAGCAACTGATGAACACACTGCGGAAACTGAGGAGACAGATGGACATCATTGTGTCTGAGGTATGACTTTACTTTACTTGGTATGTGCACCACTCCAATTTAATGTTTGATTCAGTGTACAGCACCTAACAGTGATCTTGTTTTCATTTTGTCCAGGTGTCAATGATCAGAGATATTCGTGAGAGGGAGATCAGGATCTACACAGACGCTGGCAGAATCTGCCGTCCGCTGCTTATTGTAGAAAAACAGAAACTTCTTCTGAAAAGAAGACACATTGATCAGCTCAAAGAGAGAGAGTATAACAACTACAGGTACATACCTTTGTTAAAATATATCTGGTTTCAGAATCTGACCCTGTTCCTGTCCCTCAATAACAGAGTATCTCTATCATCTCATGTGCAGTTGGCAGGACCTGGTAGCCAGTGGTGTGGTTGAATATATTGACACACTAGAGGAGGAGACTGTGATGTTGGCCATGACCCCCGATGACCTTCAGGAGAAGGGCGTGGCTTATTGTTCCACCTACACACATTGTGAAATCCATCCATCCATGATTTTGGGCGTCTGTGCGTCTATCATTCCCTTCCCTGATCACAACCAGGTATCTCCCCACATACTACCTGTATGATATTGTTGAATTATTAGCATTTTAGAGGATCTGCAAACCCGAATATGATATTTAATTTGAAAATTCTCTAGTATAAGCATTTATAACTGAAGAACTTGTATAATATGTTACCCTGGACCACAAGACCAGTCTTAAGTACCACGGGTATATTTATAGCAATAACCAAAAATACTTTGTATGGGTCAAAATGATAGTTTTTTCTTTTATGCCAAAAATCATTAAATCATTAAGTATAGATCATCTTCCATGAAGATATTTTAATTTTTCTTACTGTAAATGTATCAAAACATAATTTTTATTAGGAATATGCATTGCTAAGAATTTAATTTGGACAACAATATTTAGATTTTTTTTTTTTTTTTTGCACCCTCAGATTCCAAATTTTCAAATAGTTGTATCTCAGCCTATATTGTCCTATTCTAACAAATACATCAATGGAAAGCTTATTTATTCAGCTTTTTAGATGTATAAATCTCTATTTCAAAAATTTTTCATGACTGTTTTTGTGGTCCAGTGTCACACATAGCATCTAACTGATACACTCTCATGTCTACAGTCTCCCAGAAACACGTACCAGTCTGCTATGGGTAAACAAGCCATGGGAGTTTACATCACCAACTTCCATGTGCGTATGGATACCCTGGCACATGTGCTCTACTACCCCCAGAAACCCCTAGTCACAACTCGTTCCATGGAGTACTTGCGCTTTAGAGAGCTGCCGGCAGGTAATCTATTTCTTACGTTGTACAGTGTTCTTACAGTAGTACTGCATCTGTTTCTAGACTACCGTTCAAAGGTTTGGACTCAGTGAGACTGTCAGTATTATTGTTTTTTTTAAGAAATGTATACTTTAATTGATTAAGGATTCTTTAAATTGATCAAAAGTGGGAGTAAAGACATTTATAATGTTACAGAAGATTTACACTTCAAATAAATACTGGGTTTTTGTTTTTCTTTTAATTTCTATTCATCAAAGAATCCAAAGTTTTAATTTTTGATGTGTCTTAAGGTGGCCAGAATGTAAATAAAGGTTTTTAACTTTTTGGACCAGAAAAAGTGCCTTGGATTCCTCTTTTTTGCATTAATCTAGAAAAAGTGTTGATGTTTCTGACATTTAAGTACAACTGTTTTTAACATGAATGCTACCTTTGTGAGCGTAAACAATCTCACTGAGCTCAGACTTTTCAACTGTATTGTGTAAATGATTCAAACATCATTTAACTTCAAAAACTGATATATTTTTTTCTTTAAAAGGTATTAATTCCATTGTGGCTATTGCATCATACACTGGATACAACCAGGAAGATTCTGTCATCATGAACCGTTCGGCTGTGGATCGTGGATTCTTTAGGTACTGGATTCTATGTTTTAACTAGTGAAATTGTAATGTGAGACTTTACGTAAAAGTCTCCTTTTTTACAAAATTCCTGTTTTGATTAAAATGTGTTTGATTTCAGGTCTGTGTTCTATCGCTCATACAAGGAACAGGAATCTAAGAAAGGCTTTGACCAGGAAGAGATCTTTGAGAAACCCACCAGAGAGACCTGTCAAGGTGCAATTTTAGTGGTTTTACTCTTATATTTGTAGCAATAGCCAGAGTCAAAATAATCAATTTTTCTTTTATGCCAAAATTTGGTAAGTAAAGATCATGTTCCATGAAGATAGTTTGTTAAAATCACATCTTAATTTTTATTTAGTAATATGCATTGCTAAGAACTACATTTGGACAACTTAAAAGGCGATTTTCTCAATATTTAGGTTTTTATTTATTTATTTTTGCACCCTCAGATTCCAGGTTTTTAAATGGTTGTATCTTGGCCAAATATTGTCCTATCATACATGCATATATCAATGGAAATCTTATATTCAGCCTTCAGATGATAAATCTCAATTGGTCCAGGGTCACATATAAATAAAAGACAAGTCAGAAAATATTTATGTTTGTCTACGTGTGTGGTCCAATGAGTTTTTAGTTTGAATATTGTTATGTAATGTTGTTGGCACTGGCTGTAAACCTTAAGATAAACATGGAGAAGTGATGCATTGCCTGATGTTTTATCACATCACTTTTGGCTAGAACATGGTGTTACAGAGGCGTTCTGCATAAGGTGCACTGTTATCACTCTCTCTTTTTTTTTTTTTTTTTTTTGTCTCTCTAAAGGCATGCGACATGCCATCTACGACAAGTTGGATGACGATGGTTTGATTGCCCCCGGTGTACGTGTGTCTGGTGAGGACGTTATCATTGGTAAAACTGTAACGCTTCCAGAGAATGACGATGAGCTGGATAGCACCAACCGTCGCTACACTAAGAGAGATTGCAGCACATTCCTGCGCACCAGCGAAACCGGAATTGTTGACCAAGTCATGGTCACGCTAAACCAAGAGGGCTACAAGTTTTGCAAAATTAGGGTGTGTATTAATTTGACTCTGATTGGGGTTTATTTTGCCAAACTTTAAACACTGTTACTGTCAAATTCATATGTAAATTTTGCAAACTTTGTGCAGGTCCGTTCAGTTCGTATACCACAAATTGGAGACAAGTTTGCTAGTCGTCATGGTCAGAAGGGTACCTGTGGTATCCAGTACAGACAAGAGGTAAGTGTGCACTATCATACAGAACTGGTATGATTATTTTATGTTTTTGAAAGAAGTCTCCTGTGCTCACCAAGGCTGCATTTATTTAGGGAAAAATGTATTATATTTTGAAATGTATTACAATTTAAAAAACTGTTTTATCTTAATATATTTTAAAATGTAATTTATTTAGCTTAAACATTTCTTATCAGCATTAAAAATGGTTGTGCTAATTAATATTTTGTGGAAACCAAGATTTTTTTTTTTCAGAATTCTTTGAATGATGCTCAAAAGAATGGCTTTTTTTTTTTTTTTTTATCTCTAGTGATATAAGTTTCTTTTTATTTCTTTAATCAATGTAATGCATCTTTGTTGAATAGAAGTATTAATGTAACAGGAAAAAAACCCAAACCCTCTGGAAGTGTATAATGCAGGATGTAATGTTGTAGTGCTCATTTTTAATGTCGGTGTGACTAAATGTGTATTCCAGCTTTGTTTAGACTAGCCTGTAGTTGAAGGTCGGTACACAGGATGTGGCTCTTAAACTCCCCTGATTGCAGAGAGTCTCACATCTGAAGGCCTTGTAAGCAGTCACCCAAAAACCTAAATGCAGATGAAGTGCGTGTCTGACCTAAGCTGTGAATTTCTCTCATTAGGACATGCCGTTCACATGTGAAGGAATCACTCCAGATATCATCATCAACCCTCACGCCATCCCCTCCAGAATGACAGTCGGCCATTTGATCGAGTGCCTGCAGGGGAAGGTACTTTGGTTCTACATATCGTGCTTGTCTTTCAGCTTGTTGTCTACATTACCGACAGATGTTTATTCTGGGAACATGTGTTTATACACGTGCACTACAAAGTTTCTCCAGCTAAGTCATGTTGACATGTTTGGTCCTTTTGTAAGGAAGGATATTTTACAGAACTGAGCTGTGCTGCTTCCTTTACAAATATGTTCCAGTTAATTCTATATGTATGTGAAACATAAATGTACCTATTTCACAAATCTCATGTTATAAATGGCTTTTAATGTTTAACTACACATGGTCATTTTAGCAACCAGTCAGAAATTACACTGATTTAACTCACAAGCCTCTAGCATAGCGGGGTCCTAGAGGGCCACTGTCCTGCAGAGTTTAGCTCCAACTTGCCCAAACACACTTGCCTGGACGTTTCTAGAATGCCTGGTAAGATGTGTATTAGCTGGTTCAGGTGTGTTTATTTGGGATTGGAGCTAAACACTACAAGCCAGTGGCCCTCCAGGAGCAGGATTGGACACTCCTGCTCTAGTACAACATAATACAGTGACAGTTTCAGGTCATTTAAAGGTTGACATGACTAAATTCAAATGATTTGCCAGGTTAGCAAGTCAAGTTTGAACTTTAAAGGGATTGTTCACTCAAATTTAAATGTCCTCGTGATTTACTTACCCTCAAGCCATCCTAGGTGTATATTACTTTTATTCATTTTTTTTGACGAATACAATCAGAGTTATATTAATAAATGTACTGGGTCTTCTAAGCTTTATAATGGCAGTAAATGGCTGTTAAGATTTTGAAGTCCAAGTGCATCCATCCATCATAAGAAGTGCTCCACAAAAATATCCATATTTAAAACTGTATAAACCATAATCTCTAGCTTCTGCTGTCATATGCCTGTTCACAAGAGATTCACATTCCAGCGGATGACATAGGACGAAGGCATATTGTAAGCTCTAATGACAATGTTAGTTTTGTGAGAACCAAGTTTTGTTTACAGCAAAGGAAAACCAGTCTCCTCTTGGCTTATATCGAAATCATTAATTTTTCTTTACCAATCCGAGTTTTGTACTTCTAATTCATGACCAAATTTTAAATATAGATATTTTTCTTACACAAATGCATTGGTTTGCTTCATAAGGCCTTTATTGACCCCTCGGAGCCATTTTTATGATGGATGGATGCACTCAAAATCTCAACACCCATTCACTGCTGTTATAAAGCTTAGAAGAGCAAGGACATTTTTAATGTAACTCCCAATTATATTTATCTGAAAGAAGTCATATACACTTAGGATGGCTTGAGGGTAAATAATGGGGTTATTTCCATTTTTGGGTGAACTATCCCTGTAACAAAACTAGTCATGTTGCATACAGTTCATCCAGTAGGAAGATGCATTAACAAAACTGAGCAGATGTCATTGTTCTGTTACGCTGAAATCTCACAAACCCTAGTTATGAGTGTTAAATATAAACAGCAATTCTGAATGCTTTTTTTTATTTCCTCTTCCATTCAGGTGTCTGCTAACAAAGGGGAGATTGGTGATGCCACGCCATTCAACGATGCTGTGAACGTGCAAAAGGTCTCCAACCTGCTGTCAGAATACGGTTATCATCTGAGAGGAAATGAGGTGAAGAGCTTCTACCTGCCAATGTGGTAGCACGATTAAAGGGATGGGCCATGAATAAAATGAAAATAGTTATAGTTTACGCAGTTGTTCCAAACCTGTATTAGTTTCTATCTTCTGTGGAACATAAAAGACATTTTGAAGAATGTTGGTAACCAAATAGCTTTGGCTCCTATTGACTTCTGTTGTACTGTATGAACAGAAGTTCAATAGATGTCAATGCGAGTCAAAACAGTTTGGATATCAAATCTTAAAAAAAAAAAAAAAAATTATTCCGTGGTCCACAGATGAAAGTCATACAGATTTGGAACAATGTAAGAAGTAATTAATCAGGATGTAATTATATAATTAGTACAGTGGTATTGCGATAGCAGAATTGTCTTGATATCATCGTGATCTCATGACATTATGAAACTATAGGTCTTCCGGGCAAAAAGTGTAGTTTTTAAAATATATTTAAATTTTCTTATTCTAACATAATAGGTCTTTAAAGCTGTGTTTTGGGCCATTATGCTTTGGCACAGTATCTGTCCAAAGCGAAGCGCGCACTTCGTTCAGGCAATCAGCTTGTGATCCGTAGTTTTCCGCGCCTCAGAACGGCTCAGTTCACAGTGAATGCAGTGAACTTGTTTATTGCATCTGCTGTGAGTTTAGCGCATGTTTGGGAACCCAGTGGCCACCAGTTATGCTTTATTTTCACAGCAGATTTCACTAGATTTGTAGCGAGACGTGTTTTTGTAAGCCTGTTTTCACTGAAGCTAGCGTTTTCTGACAAAATAAAAGCTCTACTGCAGTTTCAGCCAAAATAAAAGCTTAAAAGTGTAGTTTGAGCTGCTGACAGCTAGCGGTTTAAATGGGTAACGTTACTGCAGTCCAAATTCAAAATATCTCTTTCAAGTGTAGAAATTGTAAAAGTATAATTGTCATGTCCTTGCTGAAATATAAATTTTCATTTATTTTACAGTGCAGTTGTTTTACAATGTATGGATATTTGTCATAGGAATAACAATAAAAAAATTACTTATTCAAATTTGTTTGGCTTTTAAAACACCAGTGGGAATGTAATTTAGACTGAGACAGTCTAAATTACATTCACACAAATAAAAAGGTTGAGTCTTTTTTCAGGTTCAGGTACAAGTCAATTCACTGACTTTTTTTTTTTTTTTTTCTGACTAAAGTTTTCTTAGTTAAGAATATAGTTTGGAGCTCTTAATTAGACAGAGTTTAACTTTAAAATGTAGATATTGTATTGTGGACTTCATATTGTGATGTTATTGTATCGTGAGATTTTTGAGTGGACTGTCCTTTTAAGAATGCATTTAATATTTGTTGAAACATTTCTAAGGCTAGTGTTTTTGTTTCTTCTTTTTTTTTTTTTTTGCAGGTTCTGTATAATGGTTTCACCGGCCGCAAGCTCACCTCTCAGATCTTCATTGGACCCACATACTACCAGCGTCTGAAGCACATGGTAGATGATAAAATCCACTCCAGAGCCCGTGGTCCAGTTCAGATCCTTAACAGACAGCCCATGGAGGGTAGATCACGGTGAGACAGCACTATTGTACTTGCGTTTTTTTTCTCATGCATAGTATATATAAAATCATCAGATCTTAATACATTTATTTTCTTTTTATTCAGTGATGGCGGGCTGCGTTTTGGAGAGATGGAACGTGATTGTCAGATCGCTCACGGTGCCGCACAGTTCTTAAAAGAGAGGCTTTTCGAGGCCTCTGACCCATACCAAGTCCACGTCTGCAATCTATGCGGCCTCATGGCCATTGCAAACACACGTACGCACACATATGAGTGCAGGGGGTGCCGCAACAAGACACAGGTGAGCAAACACTGATATCTTTCTGTCTGATTTTTATTAAGATGTTAAAATAGGCTGTCTTGTGACTCTTTCTATCCTCTGCTCTTTTAGATATCTCTGGTGAGGATGCCATACGCCTGTAAGCTGTTATTCCAGGAGCTGATGTCTATGAGCATTGCCCCACGGATGATGACCAGCTAAACCACATGATTTGTCGGATATACAGAATAATGGAAAAAATCATAGTGAAAATGATTTTGAATGGATACCAACAGCACTTCCTGCGGTAACTGCTGGGCTTTTGAACTTGTGCATTTTTTTTGTCGTTTTTTCATGTGTTATTGTTCTCGAACAGATGTTTTAGCTGTTCAATGTAGAATAAAATAAAGTTTCTCTTAAAAATATATATATATATATATATATATATATTGTTGTGATCATTTCTTAGTTTTTCTGCTCAGACAACACACTGCATGCCTCCTTAAGTACATCTTTATTCATTAGTGTTATACAAATATCAAAACATATAAACAGATGCATTAGATGCTTAGACTTTTAGAGGACAACATTTAATTCAACTGTAATTTAGGAACCATTGGGAAGTATTAATTCTTAACACTCAGAAAATTACTTAAAATAAATCTAGTTGGTTATAATGCAACATTTACTTGTGGCCCATGGTTCTCAATTAAGTATCATTTTTGATCTATCATAGTAAGACATTTAAGAAACCCTGATTTAGATAGGCATCTTAAAGCTTTTTGTTTTTACTGAACCTTGGAGGAACAGCATCTAAAAGTCTTACAAATTGTGCACAAACTGTTGACGTTCAAAATTGTTTTTCAGCACCATAGACGTCAACCAAAAGAAAAGGGAACTAAAGGAATGAGTATAATTTGTATCATCAAAAACATCTTGGAAAAATAACAGAGAAGCAAAACATGCATATGATAAGTGGAGACGAGGTATTTGAGTGCCTTTACATGCATGTGAGTGTGAATATGATATGATGTGCTGTACGAAGTGTGCGTGCCTGAATGTTTGCATTCTCCTGCAGGTATCTCTTAAAAAAATCAATCTGATGGTCGTCCCGCTTGGCGCTTTACAGTATCGAGGTTGTTCTGCCGGCAGACATGTTGTAGAGCGAGGTAAAGTTTGTGAATGGAGAAATGTTAGAGTCTGGATTTTTGTAAGTGTCAGAACAGCCTCTATAGTATAAAGTGTCCATGTGCGAGTTGCTGTTTGTGGTTCAGGTGGTGTGCGTGAGCAGTGATTGCGCTAGATGCTTGTCATCAGTGCACAGGCGTAGTGTTTTAACATCTCAGTCAGAAGCCACGTCGTCTTACAACTCGCTTTCCATCACTGCATACAAACAGACAAGAGACAACAATGACAAGTAAGTCGTGCTGTACAAAAAGGAATGTTATACAACAAAACAGAGGTTAGTATGTAACATTACATAAATAACTTACCCTAACAACTGAAATTCTGCTACAAAATCACCAAAGTAGTTCATATTAACGTTGCGTCATGAATCAGCCATATTGGCGCCACTGAAAATAAACAATGCCAACGAACTGAACAGAACTCACAAATTTTGCTGATTACTGCTTCTGAAAATGGTCAGTTATTGTCATGTTTTGGGCTGTACTAATCTGTTGCACCAGAAAAAAACTTTTGGAGTAACAAACTGCCAAAAGTTATAGCAAATCAAGGAGAAGAGTGCAAAAAACTGTCTTGAGGAACGAAAGGTGTTTGTGGTTGGCCAAACTAAACCAGGATTTCCAGAGCAAGAATCTTCACAGCATTCGTCTTTGTTTTTATTTACGGTCAGGTAGGTGAAATATTAGGCTTATATCTTAATACTGCTTGTAGGTATTTTTTGTCAAATATTGTGCCCTTTTTTGCTTACTATGTTCTTGTCTATATGCTTTAGCAGCTTCCACACGTTTTTTTTTTTTTTTTTGGTTTAAACAGCATAAATTAGCAGAACAACGTATTTAGTAGCTGTTGTTTACATCAGAGTGTCTCCAATATGGATGCGAATCCGGGTAAATGACCAAATCGTGACAAAAGTGCAGAACCTCTATATTCCAAATAATTTGTGAGGAACAGATTGAGATTTAAAGGGATAGTTCATCCAATAATTAATATTCTGTCATTTACTCACCCTCAAGTTGTTGAGCATAAAAGATATTTCTGTTTCTGGTCATCTACACCACTGGCTAGTATTTTAAATTTTTTAGTTTTCGTGCCATACTGATATACTATTATTTAAATTGTGAAATGGCACAGCTTTTTCAATATCCGAAACAGGCGCGTAGCCAATAATGGGCCAGGGCGGCACTGGCCCGCCCACATTACTCCCTGGCCCACCCAGGCAAGTTTGATCAAAATACATTTTTAGTTTATTTTATTTATTCAAATGTATTAAAAAATATATATTCATATAAACCTGATTTATTTATTCATTGCCGAATAAAATCAGGTTTATATGAATATATTTTCTTTAGGCCTAATTGGTTGTTATGGTTGCTAGGGCGACAGGAAGACTCTCTGAGCGGCGGGTTCTGGCGGCATTCAGTGTATTAACATCGCCACAATAATGGCTAAACAAGCTTCTTTAATGTTTGTTATTTATTTCAAACCGTTCTCTGCTGAGAGTTTTCATTATTTGAATTTCTTTTACTTTTAGCCTACTTTATTTTCGGGTGAACTGTCTGCTCTGCACTGCTGACTAACCTGAATAAAATAAACAGGTTATTGTCTATGCTGGTGGTTTATCCAGCCTTTATTGAGCACTGTTGAACATTATGGTTAGACGGTGTTTTGTTATTGCCTTTGCCGAATATTGCAAAATAAAGGTGTGTTTTTGCAGTTTGTTTGTCTATTATTTTTTTTCTACTCTCTAAGGTTTAATTATTATTTAAGTAATATTTTTTCTAGGAAAAAATATAGGCCCGCTCACTTTTTCAATGGCCCGCCCAAAATACAATTTCTGCCTACACTGATCCGAAAGTACACTCTTAAAGGTCCACTGAAGTGCCTGGAAACATGCAGCATTATTCTATGTGGTGACGTACTTTTAACTGAAACAAAAACATATCGCCCAGCCCCGCCCATTTATTTTGAATATCCAATAGCGTTCCATTTATATCTGCTCGGGCCAGAGCAGTTGAGCTCGGTAGAGCCGCATTTGTAAGCGTATGACAGCCACAGACTAATAAATTACCCAATAGATTCAATATGAATCTCTTGCTAAAACAAAATAGCTTTCATAATCATGCTAAGGCTGTATTCATATTGGCGGAAGTTGAATGCCCATATCTTGTAAAAGCAAATTTTGTCGTTGTTTGAAGCACACTAGTTTATAGATAATCTTAAGGCTCATATATTCATACTAAAATCCAACGTCTTTTGTTCCTCAGCACTCTTCTCCTTGATTTGTTATAACTTTTTGCAGTCCATAGTACTCCAAATGTTTTTACTCGTCCGACCAATTAGTACAGACCAAAACATGTTGACCATTTTCAGCAGTAATAATCAGCAAAACATACGAGTTTTGTTCGGGTGGCACTGTTTACGTTCAGTCAATGTGGCCGACTTATGATGTGTCCTGAAAACACTCTATACTTAGCCTCTAATTAACACACTGATGAGTAAAATCTAAAAATCTATTAGCCAATAGCTAACGTTAGACATCTTTTAGTCCAGCGTTTCCCAACTCCAGTCCTCGCGCACATCCCTGCCCCCCGGCTCTGCATATGTTGCATGTCTCTCTTAGTTAACACACCTGATTCAGATAACCAGCTCGTTACAAGGGAGCTACGTGCATGAACTGTGTTCCGAATGACATGATTCCTACACAGTGTTCATTGCTCCCTACTCCCTGAGCAGGGAAATCCGTTAAAGTTTACTTCACTTTGGAACGTTCATTCAAAGATTTGCGCTGCGCCAGTGCCTGTAGCGTCTACACACACAGACGAAACTGTGAAATGTAACATCATAAACCTCTGTAAATAAATACAATTTAAATTCACGTCTTGCACTCTTAAATGCCCCTTTAATGGAACATTTACACTCTTTTCGAACTGGAATCATGGCGGAATATATGATGATGTCCACTTCGCAGGGCACTTCACGGTCGAATAGAACAATTGCTGTACGTGATAAGAGATACATGCAAAATATGCAGAGCAGGTGGGCGCGAGGACTGACGTTGGGAAACGCTGTTTTAGTCATCCAGAGTAAAGATTTAGATGATTTAGTCGCAATGTACAGGGTATTTTGAATAATGTTGGTAAACAGTTGACGGTAGCCATTCACTTCCATTTTTTTGAGGTGAATGGCTATCGTCAAATGTTTGATGGAAGATAGATTTCTGTTGAAAGATACAAGTTTGGAACAACTTAAAGGGATAGTTCACCCAAAAATAATTCTGTCATTAATTACTCACCTTCAAGTCATTCCAAACCTGTAAGACCTTCATTCATCTATGCAACACAAATGAAGATATTTTTGATGAAATCCGAGAGCTTTCTGACCCTGCATAGACAGCAATGCAACTACGTATGTCGACTGACACAGAAGAGAAGAAATTGTTGAATAAAGTCGTTATTTTTGTTTTCTTTGCACAAAAAGTATTCTCGTAGCTTCATAACATTACAGTTGAACCACTGATGTCGCATGGACTTTTTTATTAATGTCCTTACTACTTTTCTGGGCCTTAAATGTGGTAGTTACACTGCTGTTTATGCAGGGTCAGAAAGCTCTTGGATTTCATCAAAAATATCTGAATTTGTGTTCTGAAGATGAACAAAGATCTTATGGGTTTGGAATGACATGAGGGTGAACTAATCTCTTTAAGGGCCATCCCTTTAAACTGTTAATTTAGTGTTATTTATGTATTGTAGTATTTATTATTTTGATAGTATTTATTCATATTTCTTTTTTTTTTTTTTTTTTTCAATTTTTACAGAATGGTTCCAGTGTATGGAAAACAGCATCTTGGACATTCTGCTACACATAGAAGAAAAGGTCATAAGGGTTTGCAACAACATAATGTTGAGTAATGATTAGCTCACAGGCTTCTTTAGAAATCTTTCAATCTCATCTAAGCTGGAATTTTAGAGCATGCTTTAGTGAAGGTCAATTTTGATTGACTGTAACCAGGGTATATGTTCCTCACAAAGTTGTTTAATGACCTGTCAACATGCAACAGTAGAAACTCTTGTCACTGCAACGATCTTGCTCGCAGGGAACTGGCAGGTGATGAGGGCAAAGAAAACTTGGCTTGGCATGATGGGGCATGTTCTATACAGCATGTGCTGCACACATACGTTTCTACTACATTCTCTACTACTGCATGTCTTTAATGTATCCTGAAGCATGAAGTAGGTGTGAACAGACTGATTTATTGTACATCAGTCAACCGCCATTCAACTGCACTCACTGACCCTTTTTGGGAGGAATGTCATTGATGGAATCCACTACGTGAATGGTGCCCACGGCCGATGCTTCGCCCTGGATATTGCTGGCATGACACTCGTAGGAGCCGTCCTCGTCCTTGGTAAGTGGAGATATCTGCAACAGATGGCCGTCAAGCATAGTTTTCACTCAATCTGTTCTCAATGTTTCGATAAGTCCAGAGATTTCCAAACAAATGTAACCTGAGATGAGCATAGAGTGCTTTCACAGCAGCGCTGACACACAAAAACCCTGTAATAGTTTTGCCCTGAGCAATAACACTCGTAACTCATAGCTGAAAGCTTATAGTAGGTATGCACAGAGAGATAAACAAATGAAAGAGTTTATATATTGTTAAAACACACTTACTAGCACCCAGCCAGTGACCTCATGCTTTTCCGGGCCTCCGCGGGTCTGGACGGCAAGGTTGTCTTTGTCTCCAGGGAGTGGAAGAGTCTTGTCTTTGCTATTAGATACCTGTGAGAATTCCATGGGTTAATTCCCAATAAATTTCAACATTGTTAAGCACATGATTTTGCAGCATATTACAGCTTGTTTGTTTTGTGGTGATTTTGGTTATGCATGATTAAGTTTCACCAGACTCTACAGGAAGAACCGTTTCATTTACGCAGATTAGCAAAGATTTTTGTGATATTTTCTCTAAACTGTAACCACATGTTGAACCTGACTCAACAGATCTTGAACTAGTAAATAATGTATTGCATATCTGTATGCAGTTTGATTTCTGTATGCAGAAAAAACTGAAGTCTGAAGTCCTTTGAGTTCATGAGCATTTAGGTTTTTAGGTAAAAATGAGGTTAATATGAAGGAATTTTCTGTGTTGATTTTCACAGTTGTTTTCCCTGTGTTTTGAATTATGCATTACATTTATTTTGCGTTTTAGAGTTAAAAGAAATTTGTTATTAAATATATTGTTATTATATGTAATGGCAGTATTATATATGACCCTGGACCACAAAACCAGTCTTAAGTCGCTGGGGTATATTTGTAGCAATAGCCAAAAATACATTGCATGGGTCAAAATTTTTGATTTTTCTTTTATGCCAAAAATCATTAAGAAATTAAGTAAAGTTCATGTTCCATGAAGATTTTTTGTAAAATTCCTACTGTAAACATATCAAAATGTAATTTATGATTTGTAATATGCATTGTTAAGAACCTAATTTGGACAACTTTAAAGGTGATTTTCTCAGTCTTTTTGATTTTTTTGCATCCTCAGATTTCAGATTTCAAATAGATGTATCTCGGCCAAATATTGTCCTATCCTAACAAACCATACATTAATAGAAAGCTTATTTATTGAGCTTTCATATGATGTATAAATCTCAGTTTTGTCAAATTTAACCTTATGACTGGTTTTGTGGTCCAGGGTCACATATTAGGTAAAATAAATTAAAAAATGCAAATTACTTAACTTTTCACATTTTAATAACAATAATAATAATAATAATAAATTATATTAACAAAAACAATCATTTTAATTATTTAATTTTAAAATTATTTTTATTATTATTTTCATTGTTGCTGTTGCTGTAATGGCAGTATTATCTTAAGTGAAAGAAATTGAAAAATGCTAATTTATACAACTTAAAATAATAATAATAATAATAATAATAATAATAATAAATTATAAATTATATTAACAATAATCAAAAAATAAATTAAATGTGAAATAGTATTATAATAAATAAAACAAATAAATAATGCATAAACAATTTATTTAAAAAAACATTTTTTTAAATGTAATAATTATTTTTATACATTTTCTTATGATTTTCATTGTTGTTGTTATTATTATTATTATTATTATATGTAATGGCAGTATTAATTTACGTAAAAGAAATAAAAAAGCACCTTTGTCTGCTTTTTCAAATTCAAATAATAATAATAATAATAATAATAATAAATTATATTAACATTAACAATTTTAATGTATTATTGTATCATTTATTTTGTATTTATTAATTAATAATTCATTGTAATAAATTATATTAACAACAACAATCATTTTAATTATTTTTTTAATTGATAATTTTTTTTCTTATTATTTTAATTGTTGTTGTTGTTATTATATGTAATGGCAGTATTAATTCAAGTAAAAGAAAAAAAGACAAATTTCTCTAACTTTTCAATTTTCAATAATAATAATAAATTATATTGACAATAACAATTTTAATTTATTAATTTATAATTTATTTTGTATTTATTAATTAGTAATTAATAATAATAAATTATAATAACAACAACAATAATTGTAATTATTTTTTAATGGATTCATTATTACTATTTTTTTTCTTATTATTTTCATTTTGTTGTTATATGTAATGGCAGTATTAAAGTAAAATTTAGAAAAATGCTAATTTCTCAAACTTTTCAAATTTCTATAATAACAACAACAACAACAACAACAATAATAATAATAATAATAATAATAATAATAATAATAATAAATTCCCAATAATAATACATTATATTACTTATAATTTAAGTAAAATACATTTTAAAAAGGCAGATTTCTCAAATTTCAAATTGCAATAATAATATTAATAATAATAATAAATTATATTAACAATAACAATTTTAATTATTTAATTTTAAATTAAATTATATTTATAAATGTTCGTATTATTTTAATTGTGGTTGATGTTGTTATTATTATAAGTATTATTATATGTAATGGCAGTATTCATTTAAGTAAAAGAAATTAAACAAATGCTAATTTCTCTAACTTTTCAAAATACTCCCCTCACTCTTTCTCAAACCTGTCTTCCAGACTTTGTTTTTTATTGCTTAAACTTTTTTAATCTCCTTCTCTAATCTCAAGAGACGCCAAAAGTAGTTATTAAGCGACTCTGGGTCTGCATCGCTGTAATAAAAATATCCCAGGGCCCCTCAATCTGAAGCAAGGGTGAAATTCTGCATCTAGGACATAATCTAGTTTCCACCGTTTATGAGGCATGACTAACCTGATCAGCAGAAAATACAGCCTATGTTACCTAATGTTTAAATAAGTCTTAAACTAATTTACAGACAGAAAAATGAGTTAGAGCACAAACATATTTTTAAAGACTAACATTTCCCAGGGTTTCAGATTTCCTGAGAGAGGTTAATAAGGAGGGGTATTTTTTGGTCATGGGAAATCACCATTAGTCATTTTTGTATCCGGTCATCCACTTTAGCCTTTCGTATTAGTGACCCACTCTAAAGCCAGCACAAAGCAGAGCCCAGTGCCATGGAATTTTTTGGTTCTATCTTTAAGAAAGAAAAGCCGTCTCCCTTAGTTCTAGGATGGAAAAATGTGATAGCTGATGACATGCTTGATAAAGTGCTTCCTGCTCTGATCCCTCCCTTGTTTGTGGTGCTATTGTTTCTGTGCTATGTTATTCATAGAAATGGACATCCTTTGGCATAGCTGGAGCCGTACTGTACGCACAAACACATCCTTCCTCTTTTTCTTATGGGATTTGTGTCTGTGCTATAGGAGCTGATACAGTACATGAAACATATCATCTCCGACGTTACCTACTTGCAAAAGCAATATTGATAGATAAACTGCCTCTTTAAAAAAATAAAATAAAATCAGTTTTACCCTTCTCCAGGTGAGCACAGGTGTTGGTATCCCAGTGGCTTCACAGCTTAGGAAGACCTGCGAGCCAGTCACGTTCCAGACCTCTCCTGGAGCTGTTACAATAACTGGTGCTGCACAGGAAACAAAAGAAACAAATGATTTAGAAGTTGCACTCTAGTTGCTTATTATATAATAAGCATGCCATGCTGAAGTTATCAGCATGTGGGAAAGGAGTTGTGGGACAGAGTTCGCACACTGCACTGATGGACAAATTGTAATACAGAGAACAGCTGCATCATTGCTTCTAGTGTGAGCAAGTCACTTAAAGGAATAGTTCATTCGAAATCTAAAAGGTTATTTCCGAAACTGACATGAGGGTACGAATGACTTTTCTTCTATTAAACATAAAATGAACTCAATGTCTTAGGGGTGACTGTTAAATTACAGTGAACTGGCACATTTCAGGCTTCAAAAAAGATGCAAAAACATGTGTGGTATAATAAAAGTCGCTGTAAAACGTCAACTTTGAGTGTTAGATTAAAATGTAAACTATTTAAGCCATTATAACCTAATTGTTAAACTCAAAAATTCACTTGGTGAAATTTGTGAATGATTCACTCAACCCTTGAACCCTTCAGTGAAGTGAATTTTTGGATTAAAAAATTTAGTTGTAATAGCTTTAATTTAAATTTTAATCTAATCCTCAAAGTTTACTGTTAGTTCTCCCAAAAATCAAAACTACCCCATGAGTTACTCACCCTCTACTCCACACGGCTCTGGTGGGTTAATAAAGACCCTCTAAACTGAATCAATGCATTTGTGTAGGAAAACGACCTGAAGTGAAATGGTAAAATAATAAAATAAAACTAATAAATGTATATCTAATCGCATGTTTATTTATGTGTCATCAAAACTAAAATATGTGCCAAATCTCCAAGTATGATTTAGGTTAACATTTCTTTCTAGTTATCTTAGTGGCAAAAGTGTCCAAGTTTACCTGCATTTCAGCTCTATTGTTGAAGCCCACATGCACTGAAGTGACTCCAGTAAAGATAAAAAACTGTTTTTACAACCTATGAACTGATACATTGTAGTTAAGGAGTATTTCAAATGAGTTCTGTCATACTTTCAACTTGTTGGATTGATTAGCAAAAGCCAGAAAGCTTTGCTGGAGAAGCTTTTCCATATACAGAATCCTCTACCTCTTTTAATCCCACACCAGAATGCTGTTATAATGAATTACACGCAGGTTCACTGATTCATGCAATCTGGCTTTGCTTAAAACAACAATCTGCCTGTGTGTTTAGCTAAACGAGACATTGCTATTTGATCAGGCCTGATCTCTCTTTTCAGAATTGAAAATCCACCCGAGAGGCTGGAATTTCAGACATGTCTGTTCAGGGAAAGCGGAACGTTACCACCCTGTATGAAAACAATGGCCTCTGGCCTGTTCCGTTGTTGCCTTAAAACACACTGTTAATGTATCTGTGTGTTTACAGTTAATTTGTTCCAGGAACGTGTCAGTGTATGAGTGCTCCAAGCAGAAAAGAAACCCAAACACAAGCACAAGACAGCTGAATCATGTGAGTGATCACGTTGGGCTTTAACAAGGCAAAAAATAATCTGAAATCGGAAAGTAGTTGTTGACGTAGCTGTGCATAAAGGACAGTGTTTCATTCTATGCGCTTACACGTTGATCCTTGTGGTGAAATAAAAAGCTGACCTTTAATTGGCTGCCGGTGGTTAGGAACTTGATCTTGTAAATAAACAGTCCATCTAAATTCAAGGCTGCAGGCACGTGATGTTTTTACTCGTAGTTTGGGGCGTTTTAGGTAGGCTACAGAACTATAATTAATCTTCTACCAACATATTGTACTTACAATATTAATGAAGTTATTAACACTTAAATCAAACTAAAAATGAATTCCATTGCATTACATAAATAAATAAATAATGCCTATATAACTGAATTCCTAGTGACAGGAATTGCTTGTGACCGCTTAGTGTTACACCTATTGGGGCATGTTGTCACAAAAAATTTTCGAGGCAGTTTTAAAATGTTAAACACTTACTTTGCTGCTGTATATAAGCCTATACAAAAAATACAAAAATAAAATAATATATATTATGTTGAAGCGTCTCACCTTGAGCGCATTTGCCCTTGTTCCGAATCGTAATCTCGGGTTTTTCCTCGTTCACAGCTTTTACACTTGCCGCTTTCAGCTCACAGCCGCTGTTATAGTTGACGCCGTCAGTGCCGCACACGGGATAGTTGGTCTTGCACACGCAGACCCCTGATTTACTTTTCTTGTCTTTGTCGCTCTTGACGCACTCGAGTCCGGACGCACAGCGCTTGGCTGAGGCTCCGCGTCCTCCGCACGGCTCTCCCTCCCCAGACGCGCAGAGCTCGCAGCATCCGCACGAGTCCAGCAGCGTCCCGGAGGAGCAGCCCTCGGCCGGCAGCGGCGCGCACTTAGTCTGGTCACAGGTGCCGCAGCTGCGGGGCTGCCGGCCCGCTGACACCACAGCGAACAGTGTTAATAGTACAAAGCAGAGCATGGTTAGGTGTGAAGGGTCTCAGGCTGGTTTAGAGTCTGCTGCTTCTTTCTGCTTTGGGATGGAGGTTCTAGACCCCGCCCAGGGGGACCATGAACTTACAATAGCACAAGTAAACATATCCTCCTTTCATGGCGTAGTTCTGTTGTTGTTGTATTATTTATGGATGCCGTGGAATGTTTTTCTTTTCCCCACTGATGGATTAGACGTTTTTCCAGTAGCGGTATTAACAGTAACTGACATGGCATCTGACGCACGGAAGCCACTGGCACGTGCCACTGCTCAGTGGCACATCGAGTGGCACTTCCGGTTTTCAGTGACATGTGTCACGGCAGAGTGGCATGTGCCAGTGACACTTGTGACGTGCCGATCGATTATGTCAGTGTCACTGTCATTCGAGTGACACTTCTGGTTTTTAGTGACATGTGCCAGTGACACTTGTGACATGTTCCACACTGCCGATGGATTATGTCACGGAACATGGCACTGCTTTGGCACACTGGCACCTCGAGTGACACTGTCGCTGTCAGCTGGAGTTTAACGTAGACCGTGTAACACACGCACTTAACGGCCGAACTATATTTATAACACGCTTCTATCAAACATAGCATTAATTATATTATTTATTTTGTACAACAATCATTAGGCTTTTTCTGGTGTTTAATGTTTGTGTTGTGTAGTTACATATGTATTCACTTTTTTTTTTTTACAGTCTATTTCTACACATTCTAAATACATTTTCTGAGTGTTTCACATTTCCCGTCGTTTGCATAGAATGTACAGTTCTGCTGTGTCATTTGGAATTATAAAAGACAGATAATTGACCAACTAATTGTAATGTTAAATGTGTACCAACCTGCAGAACGTATGTACTATCACCAATTGACACTTACCAATCAGGCATTTCATACAATTGTAAATCAGCATGAAAATTTCACAAACATAAGTGATACCAACCATTCAGAAATGTACTGGAACTTGACATTGGCTCTTCACAATGCAGAGTAATGTGGGTCTGTAGATACTGTGTTAAACTGGATTTCTAGTATAATGTGGCTACAGAAAGTCAAATAATTTAACGAAACATTCAGCGTCTCCACAACAAATTAATTTTCACATTGCTAGTAAATAGTTTAATTTCTTTTCGCATAATTTTATAAATTATTTTTTTTAATATAAAAGCCATGTTTGGGAACCTCTTATGACATTATTAAATTATATCTATATTTTAGTTGAATTTGTAGTTGTTATTGTAAACTAATCCCCAATGTCAGTCAATGATAGCATATACTGTTTATACCTTTTTCAGCAAGCCCAGACAGAACAGAGATTCAACAAACGTGAAAGTTAAAGCAATGGCAATTTTCTTTAATAGGTAGCTGCTTTTGCAAAGCTCAATTCAGTCAAACTTAACCATGCCAGAGGCAATCAAAACTTCAGCTGCATAGCGGCAAATCTTTTCCAGTCTTTGTAAAACAAGTATGGTCACCTTAAAAAAAGAAAAGAAAAGATGTTTACCACCAAACATTCAATAACAAAAATCTAAATTAATCACAATTACCACAAACCTCTGGAAGCATGACATCAAAGATGTAGTCTAGGTTTTCCAAATGTTCTGCATCTGAATCTGCATCTGCATCCACCGCTCTCTTTATTTTGTCACTAAGTATGATTAACTATTAAACATGAAAATATTTTTAGGATAAGGAACAGTTCTGGTGGTAATGTAACTTAAAATATATAGCAAGTAAAATATAAAACTTTTGCTTCTTACATCACTTGGACTGAAATGGCACTGTTGTGGCTTTAAGTACTGCTTGAATTTCGTTGATGTCTCAGAATGTTTCCACAAGTAAAATCGGCAGGATTTGAGAGCCTCACTGTGAAAAGCTTTATGTAAAGCCTGTGGGAACAGAAGTCTGTTAAAAATGTTCTTAAACATTTAAGATTTTTAATGTTATTTTTTAAAGACTTCTATTCTGCTCACCAAGCCTGCATTTATTTAGTACAAAGTACAGCAAAAACAGTAATATTGTAAAATATATATACTATTTAAAATAACTGCTTTTTATTTGAATTTATTTAAAAATGTAATTTATTCATGTGATCAAAGTTACATGATCCTTAAGAAATCATTCTAATATGCTGATTTGCTGTTCAATAACATTTATTTTTATTATCATCAATATTTAAAACAACTGAGTAAATCTTTTCAGGATTCTTTGAATAGAAAGATCTGAAAATTAGCATTTATCTGAAATAAAAAGCTTTTGTAACATTATTCACTACACCAAAATTACAGAAACTTTATTTAGCAACGATGCTTTAAATTAATCAAAAGTAACGATTAAGACATTTATAATGTTACAAAAGATTTCTATTTTGGATAAATGCTGTTCTTCTGAACTTTCTATTCATCAAAGAAACCTGAAAAAAGTCTACTCAGCTGTTTTTAACAATAATAATAATAATAATAACAGTAATAAAATGTTTTTAGTAGAAAATCATAATATTACAATGATTTCTGAAGGAATAATGTGAGTAGAGTAATGATGCTAAAAATGTAGTTGTTTTTGCTATACTTTGGATCAAATAAATGCAGGCTTGATAAACAGAGACTTCTTTAAAAATCGTACTACTACACAAATCTTACTGTTCAAAACATTACAAAACACACACACACACACACACACACACACACACACACACACACACGTAAACCCAACATATGTGTGTGTGTGTGTGTGTGTGTGTGTGTGTGTGTGTGTGTGTGTGTGTGTGTGTGTGTTAAAAAATGTTTATGATTTAATACTCACTTGTATGTCCTCATCTGAGATTATGCTCTCAATTCCAAGTCTCAAAGCCTTCTGAGTGCTACAAACAAACAATTATGTAAATTTGATCAACATCAGGTTATGACATAGCAAAGAAAAAAAAGAAAAACACGGTATAGAAGAACAAAGACCACAGAATACCAAAGACATGTCACTCCTAAAGTTTTGAATGGGGAAAAATGCAAAGCTAAATATGGCTGATCTGAATAAAAGAGCCAATCACTAATCATCATCGCATCACTGCAGCTGCTGTTAGAAGTCTCGGTTGCTGTAGAAACAGTGTAATCTGAGACTAGGACTATGCATGTGCATATGCATGTAGAAACCACATTTATTTAAATTACTTGAAGTACCAAAAATACTTTGGTATAGAATAGTTGCTAATCATTTTAAGAGAAAATTACAATGAGCCAGGGGCACCACACAAGTTTTTTCCAGCATGGTTTTTCCAGTATTTTACCAGTATTTTTCCAGCATCCAGTATTCAGGTGAAAATAAAAATAAATATGTAATCCTGGGCTAAACCATGATCCAGCTCCATGTTTCTTAATGATGAAACACAATCTTTTTTTTGTATGAAAGAAATAATCTTTCCAATTTAACCTTACCTGTCAAAGGCGTATGGCTGTGTCAAATCACATCCACATTTAAAAGTTCCCTTTTTGGCCTCAGCTTCTTTCACTCCAGCACAATCTGTGTGTAGCCAGCCCAAACACATGTCACACTGTACCCACTGGATCTTTACAACACTGGGGTACAATGACCTGGTAATGTAAATTATATACACATTGAATAATACATGTATTAACTAAGATTATATAAAGAAAAACATACAAAGCAAGAAGGCCTACCCTGTGCCCACTTTTTGGAAACAGCACACACGCAAGTCACCAGACATGCACTGCATTGGTTTTTCTGGTTTTTTCATTGAGTCCTATAATGAAAAACAATAGTATAATAGTAGTTTCAAGCATTAAAAAAAAAGAAATCTTTACAAATTGGACAACTAACCTCTACAACAACATCTTTTACTAAGACTGTTGCATGGTATTCTCGTAGATATTGTGTTTGTGACAGACCAATGATCTCTTTGGTTAGAGTGTACCCCTTCAGCTCCATCTCTGCCATCTGTTTAAGGTGAACAAAAATTAAAGATGACATGTTAGTGGCGTATTTATCAGTGTTACTTTAACACTGTATCACTCAACTGATCAAATACAAATAATTTTGTAAAAAGAGAGCTTACAGTACAAATTTATTATTACAAGCATAAAACATCATATTTATTACATTCTTACAGTGCATACAAACACTCCGCAGTTGTTTGCATCCATCTGGCTCTGAAGCCACTGTGGTGGATAAGAGATTGTCCAATCAGCAAGATTCCATGTGTTACTGAAGGCATGACTGATAAAAGAAAACGATGCATAGACACAGACAAAAACATGTGGGCAAGAACAGTATGAGACACTGCAGATCTAAATAAAATAAAATGCATTCTATGAGACTGCTCATTTATATTGAATACCAATTAAAATTACCCTACCTTAATATTAATGGGAAATATACTGTACAGTATGTAATAGACTATTTAAAGATAAATAATAGATGTCACAGATGGTTACAGTATATTACGGTACATAAAAATACTTTTAATACTTTTAATTTAATACACATTGGGTGTATGGTCAATGAGCTTTATATATGCCTATTTATGATGCAGCACAGAAACTTTAAAAAGAAAAAGGCCAAACACATTACCAAAGTATTTCCATATGTTGTTTTGGTATGTCTTTGTAAAGCCCCATGGAATCAAACACCCGGAGCTCATGACTTTGACCACAGAACACCTTTAAAAATATGAAAAAGGAAAAAATAAAAAAACTTGAAATACACAGAAAATAGTTCATGTTAAAAGCTATTTGGAGGATCTCAATATTTCAACTAACCCACATAATGAAGTGGCCCCCGATCTCAGGGTTCTCTTTGTGACTGACACATCGAGGAAAAACTGCAGTGTCACTGGTTTTAAGGTTCTTTTCAAAATAAAAAATACATTCAGTAAAATTATTGACATTGATTATAAAAGAGTCCATAAGTACATGCATATATCCATGTTCAAGAAATGTATACCTTCAAGCATGATAAATTTCGAGGGGATATTTTTTTTTGAGTGATCCAGTCTCTCCACCAGCAAATAAATATAAATGTCGGGAGCATCACAACCTTTCAGAAAGTTAATATAAATAATGCAATAAGTAATTATTTTTAAATCTCTAAAAAGATATGAGTTTGTATATATACTCACATTGGGTGTTGTAGATGCAAGCTGTGCTACTCTGGTATTAACAGCCTATTACATATAAAAATGTGTTAATATGTATTTTCTTACACACATTAACATACAAAAAAGTTTTTTACATACGTCATCAGTCAGCCATGGTTGATTAGGTAGGAAGTCTTCTGATTCAAGTGAAATAGACTGTGCTGGATAGATTGTCTGTAGGTCCTTAACTGTTATTATACAGTTGTTAATTTGCACTAGGACTGAAGCATCATTTTGCACAGTGGAGTACAATTCAGTAAGCTTAGCCTACAAGCAAATAATAACATATATAATAATGATAATACAATTATTATTACTATTTTGAAATTAAAAAATATTTGTGCTAAATCAAAAGTAAATACTTGCAACAATACCTTGTTTTCCTTCAAGATGGGGAAAAGTGATGTGCTAAAGCTTTGTCCTTCCTCTGAGATTGATTCTTTCTTCTTTCCTTTGATACACTCAGGATTCTGCAATGATGAGTGAGTCCCTCTATCTGTAACAATACACACCGATTACATTAGAATTTACACAACTTAAAAGCTTAAATTCACAATTTAAAAAAAGGTTTCTATTAGTCTCACATGTAGTGAAGAGGCACAGTCTTCCATCTGGCCCAACTTCAGCTGCTCCTTGTGTCTGTCTTACCATTTTGTCCATAAATGATTTGTTAACTCGGGTGTTGTGTAAATGGAACACCAAACGAAGTGCAAACATGAAATGAACATCTTTAAGCTGACAAAGGAAATATCGAGAATTGGCGAGTTCTCGATTAAGTTGTTCTGCCATGGAAGAGTTGATGAGTCCAGTAAGTTCTGGGACAATGTCAAGGCTTCTCAGTTTCTCTTTTTCATGTTTTTGATTACGCTGATGAAAGCGGTCATACAAAGAATATCTCTCTGAGGTTCCAGTGATGGGGTGAGGTTTGTCTAGTGATTCAGTGGCACCATGATTTTCACTCTGGACACGTCCACCTTCCTTCATGGTTTTTACCCACTGTAAATTCACGACAAGCTCCTTGGCTGAGGCCTTGGCCAGATTTTCAGCAGTGGCCTCACAGAGTCGGCCATCAAAAGGTCTGAAAAATGCCTGCCGAGTTCTATTGTTTGCGTGTGTTGCAACGCGTCCAGCCACATCTGAAACGTATATAGTTGGTGGAGTTTTTAAACTCAGAAGCGCATCGACGTGGTCCCTTGCTGACTCTTGCCACCAAAGAGGGGAACAACAATACACGACAGCATGTGGGCAGCCAACATGAAGAACACCACCTAAAAAATAATTGACAAAAAAGCTAATACATTTCTCCTTCCATGTACAATATACAAAATGACATAGTTGCCATACCTCCAGTTTTCTGTAGTTTAATAAACATTTTAGGGTAAATGTCTTTGTAAAGAAGTAGCTCCTCCAAACGATTAATTATGTCAGAGGCAGAGCCAGCAGCAGATACTCCAAGCTGTGCGCATGCTGCCAGCAGCTCATTTTTGGAAGGCTTGAAGAAGAAATGTAACTTTTTTTTAACTTCAAAATTGTGTTTAAAAGAAATAAATATGGCAGAAAAATACCTTTTTTGATTCAATCAGTTTTAGTACTGTGTCTTCAACAGCATGTGAATGCACAGGAGGGGACTTGTCACTTAGACGGTCTGAAAACCCTTTGAGGATCTCTGTTTTTGGAACAACTGTTCCAGCTCTGCAGGATGATCCAAGCCAGGGGGCAAAAGATGAATAGGATAGGTCACTGGAGAAAGGGTTTCTCTCCTTTGTTTCTATGATGTAGGGAGAAGGGCCAAATTATTTATCTTAGCAATTCTGTAGTATTTTAATGACAATTATTTTGATCATAACATACACCATAAAGCAATGTTTGTGTGTGTGTTTTTTACCATAACAGAAACCAACACAAATTAGCTCCTTTTCTAATGAAGACCATCTCTCATCAACATTGACACTGAGGTCACTTTGTTCAACTTTCTCAGTACAAGGTCTCTTCAGGAGATTGACTAGTAAGAAAAAAAATTCAAATTTGAAAATTGGCTATCATTAGTCCCCTAATTAATTCTAATGTACTTATTATTATTATTATTAGAATGTAATTTCAATAAATAACTCACCAGGTAGATCAAAAGCCACCTTCCAATTGCCGTCTGCAATTAAAATAGGTGGCTCATGGCCACAACGAATGCAAGAAAAGTCATAAGTAAATCTGGTCATTGCCCAGAAATGAAAAAAGGCTTTCCTCAAGGTATTGTGGTGAATTGTTACTGCAAGGAGGTCCTCCAGCATTGACAGAAATCGTCCAATGGCTGTGTTTGTCTTCAAAGTGTGTTAAAAAAAGAGAGAGAGAGAGAGAGACATTTTGAGATACTGTACATAACAACTGCAAAATGTTAATAATGTTAATAATTTTTAAATCAGTTTTAATAATCATTTTAACTAATGAATTAATTAAAAAAAATTAATGAATTAATAATTTTACACATTTGTATAACTATTACTTTTAATTAAGAATTGTAAACAAAATTAAGTAAGTAATTTTATACATTTTTAATGAATTTTTTTTCTTACCTTTATAGCAGATGTCATCATTGCACAAAGACGAGTTGTCAAAATAATACTGTTGTTAAAATTGTGAAATCCTGCAGTGTACTCTTGAAACCTGACTGGTGTTTTGCAGATCGGGCAGTTCTTAGCACACACTGCAACACCTTTATTTAGAAGAGAGAATAAAGCATGTTTGAGGGTGGCATTTGGCACATTTACTAATGTTTGCTTTTTTATTTAAATGTACAAACCTTTCTTCACTGAAGATATGTCATAAACTGATGCATTCCTTGTGACAACCACAGGTTCTGTGAGATCTGGTGGGGTTGGCCCAGGGCAATAAGGACATGTTTGCTCTGTGGGCTCAAACCTTTTCGGGATCTGACTTGCCTGAGTCCTTAATTCTTGTGGCAAACTTTCTGGAATTCGTTTTTTTTCCCAGAGATAGTTGGTCATTGCAACCAATTGGTGCTTCTTCAATCCTTCTCCTACAACACCAACTCCAATCTCTTCATTTTCAGAGGGGTCCCCTGACAAGTCACTGTCTGTTCTTGAACACTCTTTTACTAAATCTTCTCTTTCTTGGTAGAGCCACCACATTGCCATATAGATATGGAGACATCTATACTGCTTCTTTGTGGCTTTACAAAGGCAATACCAGTGCCCCGTCAATTGGTCAAATGACACTCTCGTCCGTCCAAAGAGGCACCATCTTTCCTTTCTTCCTGAATAAACTGAAAAGTATACATATCTTCCTGGAGATTCATGTTTCTCATAGAAAATTGGAAAGACTGAGCAGATTCCCTCTCCTGATGCTGAATTGTTGTGTTCTATGCACTCTGTCATTCTGGGGGTGGAAATCAATCCTTTTTCTTGCATATTCTTTAAACATTCCTCTTTCAGAGGTTCAGGGGGAATATATGGTGGAGCAGAAGAAACTCTAATCAAATGCTCACACTCCGCTCCAGGTTTGCCACTAAGTTTGGCCAGAGTCATGAACTCCCTGCACTCTGCTACTTCGCAGGCAATTACTTGGGAGGTGGTGCTTTTCTGGACATGTATTGGGACTCTTTGGCCTCTACTATTTTTTGCTGTTATGAAGACACCTTGCTGTACATCAACACAGTACACAGGCTCTGATGTATCATGAAAGTCTTTTTCATGTCTTCGAAGACTCCCTGCTGTGGCAAAAGATGATGAGCAGTGTGTACACAGAAATTTCTGGACCACAGGAGCATTCTCTGTTTTTTCATCAGTTTTCTTTGGCTCATCTAAAAAAAATTACAGGAGCAGTTTCAGAAAACCAAGACTAAGCCATATCTGTGATCAATCAGAATCTAGTTTGAGTATTATGAAAATACATTGTAATGTATCCTTCAAATATCAATAAACAAAGAAAGCTATGCGAAAATACAAGAAACAAGTGCATACTTTTTTTTGACAGGTCTTTATAAGGTGTTACCATGCAACCTGCAAAACATGTATATTAAGTTAGTGAAACAAATTTATTTTAGTAGGTTTTGTGTTTGGTAATAGCAACAATAATAAAGTTATAGCATAACTACCATGTTTCTGCAGATGGTCTTCATAGGCATTTCGCCTCAGTAAAATCCTGTCACACTTGAAACAATGCCAGTGACTTCTTTTTAATTTGTCAATTTTGGCACAAAAGCATGGTACTGTAAAAAGAACTGTTTGGAAGAACAAGTAAAAACTATAAAATACAACTAATAACTTAATGAATAAAATATGTTACAAAACCAACACATACTCACCAAAATCACCATCTTTAAAGTGCACAGCATATTTATAATGCCTCTTTTCCAGGTGGTCTACAGACCCAATCACTGTCTGTCTGCATAGTCCACAGTTTTTTCCTTCATTTGCCTTAAATAAATCCAACTGGTCTTTGAATGTTTGAGGACCTAAGGGGACAAAAATACAACACTGTACCGAATTATAATGTACAATAATGTAATCTATCCACTTATGCCATATATCCATATATGTGTGATTATAAAATTACAGGGCACTTGTAATAACAAATACAATAAACCAAATATAATATAATTACAAATATACACCAAAATTATATTGTAGTTCATTAAGTTCCTTACTGGTATACACAATCATACTATTTAAAAAATACTAACACGTTAACACTCTAGTAGGCCCACCATCTATAAGTCCTACAATAACACTAGTGTATATTAGGTTAGGACCACTGCAATTTATACATTTTGTTATAAGTAATTGACTTAACCATCAGTTATTTGTGTATTTCGACATTCGAATGTTTATCCCAACGTTTAACACTGTATTGACAAGGCATACGTTAGTTAACCCCAAATAACCCTGTGTGACGACAAAAAAACACTTACCATTCATATTTGACTACAGCTGTAAATGATCTGTTTGCTTTTCCACCATGCCTAAATCTTCCTCATCATCCGAGAATCTTCGTCACCATCTGAGAATCTTCCTGTTATAACTTCTTATTTACGTGAAGTCGTGCACTGACGAATAATGCACTAGTTATACTGCCACCTACCCGCATGCATGCAGCGTGCACATGCCGTTTAAATACAATATGCCACATACTGACATGTTTGAAAGAAAAGTTACTGATTTGTAATTACGTTTCATTGACATTTACTTTTAAGAAAAAAATATATATATATAACAATGTGATGTTTTTTTATGTATTTGACAAAACATTAAAGCAAACAAATAAGGGGCTCAAGACAAATATATTAAACACGTGAAGAAGCCTAGGCTATGATGTAATACAAATAAGCTCTGCCATGTAATTAATATGCTGCACAGAAACCAAAACTGTCTTCAATTAAATATATGCATGTGTTTAAATCTACGTTTTACTCTGGCTGTCAGCGCCAGTATCACTGGAGGAACCGCAAGACAGAGTGACATTCTGCGACCAATGTCAGTAACACTGCCACGATCCATCGACACATGTCACACAAGCAAGTACATACAAATGAATTCCACTATAAAAGGAATGCCATGTTTGATAGAAGCGTGTTATAAATATAGTTCGGCCGTTAAGTGCGTGTGTTACACGGTCTACGTTAAACTCCAGCTGACAGCGACAGTGTCACTCGAGGTGCCAGTGTGCCAAAGCAGTGCCATGTTCCGTGACATAATCCATCGGCAGTGTGGAACATGTCACAAGTGTCACTGGCACATGTCACTAAAAACCAGAAGTGTCACTCGAATGACAGTGACACTGACATAATCGATCGGCACGTCACAAGTGTCACTGGCACATGCCACTCTGCCGTGACACATGTCACTGAAAACCGGAAGTGCCACTCGATGTGCCACTGAGCAGTGGCACGTGCCAGTGGCTTCCGTGCGTCAGATGCCATGTCACTTAATGTTAATACTGCCTCTCCGTTTTTGGTGGTCGTAAGTCAACAGAGCTATGGTTTATTTCAAGCCTCATACTACAGGGATTCCCAAACTTTTTTTTTATTTTAAGGATTTCTAAACTTGATGATCCCTTTTTCTTATTTATAAAGGCAGAGACACATTTATACTGAGTACGAATACTGGCAAGTATAATATTATACAGACATCATACTGTTCGCAAAATCAAACCTCTGCTATTAAATTGTATTAAAGCCAGCCTAGAAAATATTTCTCTATACTGTTAGACTAGAATATTAGATATACAAATATAAACAGAATAATTTTGAATTCAGATTAATAATGTTGCATATAAACACAATTTTTGTGTATATGTAAAATTTTTTGAACATGTGTGCACAACTATTCAAAAGATTTTATATACATTTTTAGGGGCCAAGCACCGTTGGTGTTCTTCTTCCGCTCTGTAGCAGCCCATAGAACTGCTTGCAGTAAAGTTATGAAATTTGGCACACAGATAGAGGACTGTCTCTCAACATTAAGCATAGCAAGTTTAGAGTCTCTAACTCAAACTCTCTAGCGCCACCACTTGTCCAAAATGTCACTCTTTTGAAACTAGAAGGGATTTTTTCCCCTCTGAATCCTTGGCTCATGCCGAGTCAAATGGACACCAAATTTAAAGTTCAAGTTTTTTCACTATTTTTAATAGTGACTTTTAGTCAAACCATTCTCGAATAACAGGCAAACGAATTTGACTAAAAGCAGGTAAAAATAGATGTGAGGCTTTATCTCTGCAACCCTTTAGCATATTGAGACCAAACTTGTGTTTTGCAATAACCATGTACAGCATGTCAAGTCAAACCATTTTGTCATAAAATGCTATATTTTACGAACGCATTGGCGTGCCCTAACAAAACTTGCTATGTGTCTTCAGCAGCATGCCCTGATATTACTCAAAAAGTTATGACATTTTCAAAAAATGCTAATAACTTTTGAGTTTATTAGCCTATTTTAATGAAACTGGTCTCAGTGTTTTCCTTGGGTCATGCCGAGAACATAGAGACCAATTTTGCCATAGTCAGCCAAACTTCCTGTCCACCATTTTGATTTAGGTTGAAAACCTACTTTTTCAAACTCCTCCTAGACTGAAGCGGAGTGGCAGCATCGTCTCTACTAACAGTTAAACTTTAGGTTCATTGTCTTCAAGACCACGCCGTTGTTACCTCGCGTGTGAGAGCTGTCATGTCGTTTTTAAGTTGTTAATCGTCAGAGCAGCGCTAACAACATTAGCGCGAATGCTAACGCGAGTCCAAACTGTAACGTTATGTGTGTGCGTCTGTGAGGTGAGTGAGAGAGGGCGAGAGAAATAGAGTTTGTGCTTTCCGTACATAATAAAACGTAATATATTGTGGAAAAAACATGGAAATAATCTGTTGTTTTTATCCTGATGTTTACTGTATTTAGTTTGGCCAGTGTCATTGTGGGTTTTAGTTATTTTGTTGTGTTGAGGTGTGCATTATATCATAGACATAATAGAGATAGACGCCACATTGGCAGCTGGAAACGAGAAATGCGGCCGCCATCTTGGACCGGGCATACTCTGGAATTCATTACATTGCGTAGCAGCAGCAGAAGTGAGAGAACATGCCTGAAGGATAGGTGTGTGTGTGTGTGTGTGTGTGTGTGTGTGTGTGTGTGTGTGTGTGTGTGTGTGTGTGTGTGTGTGTGTGTGAGCGAGAGAGAATGAAATACTCCAAGTAGACTCTAATGTAATATAGTGTTTCTTCAACTCATTAAAATACCTTTACCGTCACTATCTGTTTCTGCTTCTCTATCATATTTATAGTGTGTGATTTGCAAAATTCCTATCATAGCCTACACCTCATATGGTTATGGTTGCGCTTTTGTACAAAGTGACAAATACAAAACAATATAATACTTAAATTTAACAGGGAACAGATTGAGATGTCAGATTATAGCTAATAAGGAGAATAGCAAAAATGAACAACGTCAATTCAGTCAATAGCATAATGAAAACGAGGGAAAACAGCAATAATAAACAATGTCAATTCAAGCAAAATATTAGTTTTGTGACGTTTAACACCAAAACTTCGAAGCTTGTATCAAAAAAACGAAACATCTCACAGTGAAGCACTGTACCGGAGCTTAAGCCAAAACCACGTGACTGCTTCATATTCTGATACAAATAACGCGTTTCAAGTGTCATTCGCTTTTTGTTAAGAATAAATCATAATACGAATAAATATGTACATGTGTAGTTTTGTGCATGTTAATTTTGTAGTCATCCTTGCTTCTAATTAATAATAATATTAGTCAACTTAACTACATAAACCATGCTTATACTTTTAGAATTTTATAAAAAAAGTTTATTTACAGATTAATTCAAGTAAAATGACATTTATTTTTTTTTTATTTCTGACAGTTTTCGTAGCACAAATTGATGTATTTGATGAAACTGTCCAAAATCGCTTTGATATCTGGGACGCAAAGGCAACTTTTTCCACCTTTGACCACAAGATGTCATTAGTGTGCAACGTGTTGAAAAGCAGTTGAGGGGAAAGCCTCAGTGCTTCGAAAAGCTTCATTTTCCCATCACAACAAAATATAATAACAGCATGGTAAGACTACATTAAGGAGAATATCAGTAATGAACAACAATGTAAAATTAATAAACATCCAAATGAAAATAGAATAAAACTATGTTGTAAGTCTTTACCCTCTTAAAAGACCCAATACTATCACAGGAACGGTGATATTCATTATATTACTGTTAAGCTCACTATCAATATTAAAATATGCCAAACCATGTGTCATGTATCACTGCTATATTTATGACCTTTGCAGCAAAAAAAACCCTGCGTGAAAATCAGTTCGGTATTCCGCGAGGTATGATTAATTAAATGCGTTGACAGCTCATTACACCTGCCAAACAGATTACACTGAGTGAAGCGGGTGACCGGTCCAAGATGGCGGCCCCACGTCTCGTCAGCGCCAGTAGGGAGTATCGGTCGATGGGGCGTCTACTCTCTATATATGTCTATGCATTATATTCAGGGAAACGCATGGCGAACGTAGTTCCAGGCAGCTTTAGACCGCAGTTTCAAAGGTCCTTACAGCCAAAAACAGCAAAATAACTAACTAATAAATACAGTAGGGCTGGGCGATATGGCCTAAAAATAAAATCCCCGATTTTTTTCACAAAAAAATCCGATTTACGATTTAAATCGATTTCCCCCCCCCCCTACTACTTTTAGCATTTAAAGAAACCCCAGCTTTTCCACAATATATATGGGCACCATATATTTTGCAGTATTGCAACTGCATCAGTGCACCAGACCCCATTCTTATTATACCAGACACAGTAAATGTTTGTAAGACAAATAAATATGAGACAGGAGGAAAATATATATTTCCATGCTTTTCTCTTGGACTTATATCATTACAATTTTGAACACAGAAATATTAAATGATTTAAATAACTGAAACGATCTGCCAGCAGGTGGTGGTAAGACACTGATTTAATTACTGAATCATATTCATTTGATTCGTTTGAACGGATGGTTCATTCAAGAATAAAGCAAGTGACTCTTAATGAACGGGAAATTGAATCATTTCACTAGATTCATTTAAAAACGCACGTTCATTCATAAACGAAACACCGCTGTGTTTGAGTGGAGATGCGCAGCGGCTCAGCTGTGACTTGTTTCAGACTACTTTTGAAGACAAAATAGAGCAAAATCAGGCAATAGTGTTATAGTCAGACAATGTAAGTCACTTAATAATAACTACTTGTTTATTTAACTGTTATAATAAATCAATATCTCGTTTACAAACTCCCTTAAAAATGATTAAAAGCTGTCACTCATCTTAGTTCGCAATATCACAAAGCTCTATTATAATAAACGAAGCTACTGCCCATTCAGTCTCTTATTTACACTCTCTCTACACTTGAGATACATGTGCAAAACACAAAGAAACCTTTGAAGCTCCACTCAGCGCAAATACAAATATGCTGGTCGCACTCGAGCCTTGATTTGCAAATAATTCGCCATTGTCTTCAATCATCTCTCTACTCTGTTTATGTGATAAGTGAAATTGTAAGTAATATAACAGGCTAACTTGCTAGCAAGCAGCTAATCATGTCCACTTAGTGACTCCCGTTATTTTACCAGAACGCGTTATTTGTTTTCCGTTCTGAATTACAGCGGTTAGTTAGGCGTGCTATCATGTGGTCAGACAACATTGCCTCTTAATTATTCTGCCATTGGTGCAATTACAATGTATCTAATATTTTTATTAAAAAATCGCGATACCTCGATTTAATAAAAAATTAAATCGTCTTAAAACGTAAATTCGAATTAATCGAAAAAATCGAAAGAATCGCCCAGCCCTAAAATACAGTAAACATCAGGATAAAAACAACAGATTATTTCCATGTTTTTTCCACAATATATTACGTTTTATTATGTACAGAAAGCACAAACTCTATTTCTCTCGCCCTCTCTCACTCACCTCACAGACGCACACACACAACGTTACAGTTTGCACTGACGTTAGCATTCGCGCTAATGTTGTTAGCACTGCTCTGACGATTAACAACTTAAAAACGACATGACAGCTCTCACACGCGAGGTAACAACGGCGTGGTCTTGAAGAAAATTTACTTGAGTTTAACTGTTAGTAGAGAAGATGCTGCCAGTCACCCTTGAGAGACACAGACGTGAGAGAGGTAAAGTCATACACTTAGTTTTTCTCTCCCTCACTCTTTCCGTCTGTCTGCTTGTCTTTCGGTCTGTCTAAACTTCATTATTAACGGCAGTATTTTGCTATTAACAGTCCAAGCGTCCTTACTAGGTCTAAAATGACGTTTTGGAACTAGCAACGAAGCTGTTGAATGAGCTGCGTAAGAAATTAATCCTACTCACAAATAGCGTTTAAGGATAAAAACGGGACGAATGTCTTGAATATATAATTTGATCGATGTCTTGAGGTGTGGTAATTGTAGTATAAGTGGAATAATTGACTTCGGGCCGTAGAATTCTTAGAAAATAATGCACACCCGAGGTGGTGATGCGGTCACGACGCGAATTCTACGGCCCGAAGTCAATTATTCCTTATTTACTTTATGTAAGGAGTAAATATGTCCTTACATATTTAGTTACATATTTACTTTAGTCAATTATTCCTTACATATTTACTTACTACTGCAAATGGAACATTGGACAAACACACACACATCTGTTCTCATAAAAGGGAACAGGTCTTCCCATTTACTGCATCACCAGGCTGTTTCACCATAATCTGTTATCATGTTGTTTTGACCGTTAATATTGGTTTCCCTTTTCAGCTCTGATTCATCACAGCCTCACGTTTAAAACCTGTCTTCTAACAGGTAAAAACACACACACACACACACACACACACACACACACATAGTGCTCAAGGTCTCTCCATAAGGGAACACACAGGTCACAAAATGAATGATTTCCTCCCCTCTCGCTGTGTCCTCTCCCACCCTCCTACACACCTCACACAGGCACAGACAGGGTCCCACACAAATACGGCAGTTCACTAATGTCCTCCACAGAGATGCCAGCCATCCCATCTCAGTGATTTCAGACGCCATTATCATCTCCATTACCGCACACATCAGCATGCTGGTGCTACTGGACATGAGCTCCAGCAGATGGAGGCAGCAGTTCTGCTCTATGTGGCGTGACAGTCTGCAAAGATGTTTGCCCAATCTTTGCCATGCTGTTATAACTCTTCATTATTAATCAGCTCGCGCATATCTTTCTCTTTATTCTCCTAACGCATGCTACCCCCTGCGATCCCATAATTCACACAGCTACTTACACTTCTCTGATGCGCCCAGGAACGCAATGAGCTACCTGTAGATTAAAGGCTTATATGGCGGTTTACTCCCAGGCCCCATCAGCATTCTAGCGTACCATCTCTTAGTCACTATTTCTCTTTGAAATCATCACACCTAATATTCCCTATTGAGCTGCATGCCACACACAGATGCACATATGTGCCTTCGTGAAGCGCAGCATGTGCTCCTTAAAGACCCTGTAGTTCTGTTCCAAAACCTAGTGAGCTGCTACCGTAGGCCACAACTTAGGCATTCTCCTGTTGAGTTTTAAGATGTTGGCATATTAATTATGCAGCCTAATAACATCTCTTCTCTTGGCCAAATTCTAAGGCAGCACAGCATGAAACCTTCGCTGAGGAGGCAACCTGAAAATGCACTGTGACAAGCGAAGTGAAAAAAAAATATTACAAGATTAAAAAGTCCTTGTAAACATGCTTATAATTCATTGAATAAATTAAAAATAAAATTGACTGTAAATAAAAAAATATTAAATAATAATAAAATATTATATATATTTGATATTTGAAAGTAAAAAAACAGCATTTATTCAAAATAGAAAACTTTTCTAACAAGTCTTTACTATCACTTTTTATCAATTTAACCATAAATAAAAGTATTCTTTTTTTATTCAAAGAAAGAAAGAAAAGATTTACTAACCATAAAATTTGAACAGTGTATATTGTTACAAAAGATTTCTATTTTAAATAAATTATGTTCTTATTAACATTTAATTTATCAAAAAATCCTAAAAAAAGGGTTTAAAAGGTTTAAAAATAAAATATTTAGAAGCACAACTGTTTCCAAAATTGAAATATTATTTCTGAAGGATTATTTGAAACTATTATTTGAGTAATGATGCTGAAATTTCAGCTTTGCATCACATGAATAAATTCTATTTTAAAGTATATTAAAATAAAAAACACTACTTTAAATATGCAATAATTTTTCATAATATTACTCTTTTTTTCATTATTTTTACATGTCTGGTAACCCCAGGGGGCCACAAGTGGGTGCTGTGGGTCCACAGAAAAGTAGAATAATAATAATAATAATGATAATATTAGCAATAATAATAATCAGTTAAAATTCAAATCTTTGAAAACTCTGACTCAGTTCATGTACTCTGAGGTTATAAGCTATTGTAGATGTATATGGCAATGAAACGCACTCAAGACTGATTAGTCACATGACATTTGGTTATGACTCATGTGCTCATGTTTATTTATTTTCTTTACATCTGCAACATTCTTTTTTAATTCACTTTTGTACCTAATTGCATTCCCCTGCGTTTCACTTTCATTCTGATCCAATAAGTCAAAATCCACCAATTTCAATTTCAGCTTAAGAGAGTTTGCGTACAGTTACACTCCATTTCCCTATTCTCATCACACTCTTCTCGCAGTGAGACACCAGGCTCGTAAATTAAATCAACTCTGAGTGGGCCGATGCTATTTTTACCACTATCATGAGACCGCCAGTCAATCTAGAGGATGAGGATGCTTCTAAATGAGATATAGGCAGACCATATTCTAGGAAATGATAAAACTGTAAACACAAACTTGCACTTTATTGCTAATCTCTCACTCTTTGTTGTGTATAAGAGCCATTTTTCCCTTCCCTCTGACTTCCATGTTGACTGTGAGAAACTTTGAGGGCTGACCGCACAGCGCCGGTCACTGATAATGAGATAATCTGTCCCCCCGCACAGCGTGAGACTGGATGTGATGCATGAGAAGACTCAGTAGGGAGGTGGGACACCATTATCAGATTCATTATACTGACTTTTTACACTCGTCGAGACCTTTACGTCTTCTCTGCCATTTACTGAGAGAGGGTTGCTGGCAGAGGTCAGATCTGTGCCTAGTGGTAATGGTCAAAGTTAGCAGACAGTGGACATTTTTATTCCAAGCATGCTAAACTCAACATAGTGTGGTGGTCATGGAATGTGTGAGCAAGTGTGTTCTTTTGCAGTGTTCTTACATACCACAAGAGAGGCCTTTTGGTGCAGCATATGCTGTAAAATAGTCTTTTTAATTGAAAATACTTGCCAACAATGACTGTATGATTTTGAGATCCATCTTTTGCAACCATTATATAAGGTTCAAATGCTCTCTGATGCTTCAGAATGAAATGACGCATTACTAAGAGCTAGGGTGTGAAAACTTTTGTAATTTGAAGATGAGGGGAAATCTACCTTATTTTGTCTTCTGGGAAACATGTAAGTATCTTCTGCAGCATCTGAAGGGCAGTACTAAATGAGAAAAAAATATGGTATTTAGGCAAAATAAGACAAAATGTACACATCTTAATTCTGTTCAAAAGTTTTCACCCCCCAGCTCTTAACAGATTATTTTCCTTCTGAAGCATCAGTAAACATTTAAGCCTTCCGTAGCAGTTGCATATGAGTTCCTCGGTGTAAAAAAGATGGATCTCAAAATCATGCAGTCATTATTGGAAAGGGTTCAAATGCACAAAAATGCTGAAAAACCATAGAATTTGTGGGACCTGAAGGATTTTTTCTAAAGAACAGCGGGTAGTTTAACTGTTCATGAACAACAATCACTAAACAAAAAATAAAGACTTTTAAACAGAGAAAAAAATATCATTTTTTTCAAATTCAACTATTATTTTCTCATGTTGACTATATGTAACTGTCTTTTATGTGAAATATCTTATTTAGGTAAGTACTAAATATAAAAAAACATGCATTTTGTATGATCCCACAGGAATTTGGTAAAATAATTAATATTTTGGGGATTCTGCAAGTTAGGCCCTATATGTAAACTTTTGACTTCAACTGTAAATATTTTTTCAGTTCCCTTCTGGGAACTCGGCTGCGTCATCAACGCTATGGTGAACGCCATCGGCGAGCCGCACTATGAACGTAGTCTGTAACCAATCAGATGACGGGAGTGACGTCACAGGCGGGGTGACGTAAGCGACCAGGAAGTATAAAGCACATGCGTTTGAAGCCGGCGTCAGCTTTTGTTATTAAGCGAAGCGCTCTGTGTCTGTCTGCATGTCTACTGCTTTCCTGTGCCAGTTTGCACAACTTTTATTTGAGCAGACATGTCAACCAACAAAGGGGGAAAGAGTTTATTCAAGAAAGTGGTTGAGCAGCCCCACAGAAGGTGTGTTCCTCCCTGCCAACGCTTCATTGTTGGTAGGGATACACACAATCTGTGTGCGGTCTGCTTGGGTACGGAGCACGCAGTCAGCTCTCGTGGGGGCTGGCTGTTCGCAGTGCGAACGTCTTCCACTGCGGGTGCTTCGCTCCCGGAAGGCTCTCTTCGAGGAGGGACCCTTCACCAGCGTTCCTCGCGGGTCTGGCCTAGCTGCACTCGTGGGGTTCGCAGCTCGATCTGCTAAAGGGAATGGAGACCTCACCTGGCGGGTCGATTGATCTCCTACTGGATGAGGAAGCCCGCACTGCGGAACAGTCATTAACGCTTCTCCTATCTTCCTCCGAGGAGGTTGATGTGGAGAGTGTTGTCGAAAGTATTCAACCGCCCCCCTGATCACCTCAGTATAAGATGAATTAAAGGTCTGAAATGACATGAAGGTGTGTGATACGTTTTTGTTTAACTAATACATTAGGTAAATCAGTTCTGTCAGGGGCAGTAGATCAGTAGATCTCTGCCTGATCTCTGATCTTCTGGTTCTTCTGTTCCACAAACCCAATCCTGGATCACTGAGCCATGACACAAGTTTCCACTTTATATGCTTCAACTGGGCTGCTTTTTCTTCATCATCTAAAGTGAGAAAGAAAACAATATCCAAAATGTAAATGTAAACATAAATAACCAAAATGTAAAGAACAGACTTGACTTTTCACTACTGTTAGGGCATTTCCACCTTAGGGGAAAAAAGAGTGGCAACTGACGTACAGCATGAAAACAATTTAATAGAATTTTTAGTAGGGATGCACCGATCCGAATCGGCCGATAATGCTTGCGCGTTTTGTCAGTAAAGCCAGTTCTGTAATCAGCGGTAAATGCCATCAGGTGCGTGATTTCACGTTGAGCCGTATATACTACACACAGCCGTTGTTTACCGACGAGCTGCGCAAATCAATGTTCATTATCAGTGTGAAAGTGCGCAGCTCCTCAGTGAACAACGGCTGTGTGTAGTATATACGGCTCAACGTGAAATCACGCACCTGATGGCATTTACCGCTGATTACAGAACCGGCTTTACTGACAAAACGCGCAAGTGATCGGCCGATACGGATCGGTGCATCCCTAATTTTTAGCAGTTTATGTTTAACAGATCATGTCACTTCTTATGTATGCATTGCAAATGTGGTACAATGAAAATTACTGAAAGTACTGAAAAAAGAATGTAAGTTACAGGCAGGGTTCGTACGGGTGCTTGAATTCCTTGAAAATGCTTGAATTTTATTGTAGTGTTTTCAAGGTTTGAAAAATGCTTGGATTTTGGATGAAGTGCTTGAAAGTGCTTGAATATGCAGTTGCATCGGTTTAATATTAATTCGCTTTCATACTAAATAGTTATTTTTTGTTATGCTTATAATATGTAAAAGAAAGAAAAGAAAAAACAGCTCCGCTCGAGTGTGCACGTGAGGCTGTAGTGTGATCTGCCGGTCTTTCTTGCTGCGCGCCCTCTGATGGAACAGAGCGGTAGATAAAACATGCCAGTTATCAGGAGGTTGTTGCATCAGTCCTCGATGGCTTGAAAACGACGAATAAGAATTATGTTTAAAACGAGAATTTGGGGATCGCAAAATTGCCAGCCCGATGTCCCGGGGCTATTGTTTTTTCCAGTCGGGCTACTAAAATGTTTCACCGGACTATCTTAAAGTAGAGGGCTCGTGCGGGTCATTACAAACTCATCAATTTAGCCTTATCAAAGTTAAGGCCATACAAAGTTTTAAATGTATTATATAGTATAAGAAAATGTTTAATTATAAGTTTAAGAGTTAGGGACGGATATACGAGAATTGCGATAGGGCTGGATAAAACTTCAAAAGGCAATGATATAATATTGAATAAACATACACACTGCACGTTTCAAAGTCAAAACGCGGCACGGATGTCTTTATATGAATGTATCTGAAGGGAACCGACTGTCCTCAGAAACGTGTGGTTGGCATTTTCATTTCATGTCTGATAAAACTGCGTTAATGCTGATTTGTGTACAGCCGTTACTAGGAAACCGTAATATTTCAGCACTCCTAAAGCGCCCCCTCATGACAGGGAATGAATTTGCGAATATTCAGCTGTTTAGTAAGATTATTACCAATTTTGGCCCATGTTTTTATGCAGCAAACACATAAGAGTTGTAAATGTAAAAGTTATGTGCTTTCTAAAAATATAAACAATTAAGACAGTAATATTTATTTTTTAAATAAATTATACTTGATATATCAATTTTAAAGGTATAAAGGCTGAAATGCCATTGTTTTGTTTTTGTGAAAATCTGAATTATAAATCATGTCATTTTATGGCTGTACATGTTCAAATGTTACTGTACATTGTTCAACCCCACTACGGCATTCATTTTACTTGTGCAGCTTAAAAAGGGTCATAAATTGCCTTAAATTGATATTTAAAAATTCTGCAGATACACTGTAAAAAGTGAAAAAAATACCTTGATATTTGTGAATAGGAAATCAGGTAGGAGTCTAAATGTCAATCAAAAATATTTTCAATGTTTAAAAAATGGTCTTTTTTCATTTGGGCCAGTTAAATTTTATTATTAATTTTATAGTGTCTTTTTGACTACCTTTTAGTACTTTTAGGCTGGAATGTGAAATTTATTTGTGAAAATCCTTCAAGTTTTAGAAAGTTTTCAAGTTTTAGAATTTTAGTTTATCATATTTTTTTACAGTCATTTTATACCAGTCATTAATGTGTAACCATAGACATTGCCCTGCTCCACTCATACAGTATTACTTTTATTTGTGCAGGTCTTAAAAAGCCTTTAAATTTTATTTTTAAAAACTACAGATACTCAGTAAATTATATTAATTATATATTTTATATATTTGTATACTGAATGTTGCCTATTTATATGGGGCAATGTTATATGCAATCTAGACAGTTGTTTTTTTAATTGGCACAATAACATCTAATTTAAAATTAAGAACTTATGTATGTGAATATGTAATTTACCACGGTGCTGGAAAATCTTGAAAATGCACCTTGAAAGTGCTTGAAAAGTGCTTGAATTATACTTTGGAAAAGGTGTAAGAACCCTGTACAGGACATTATGATAAATATGTTCTTTTACACAAATGCAAAATTTGTAGTCTTCATAAATTGCTAATGTTTGCTAGATAAGACATTACTAGTCTAGTGATATATGTTTATGCTAAAATATAATATTGGTTGGTGTTTTAAAATATGGCACGTCGTTTGGTAGTGAATTATCTCTTTAGTTTTGAGCTTCAGAACTACCTATAAGGGAACATAGTGAGCATCAATGCTTCCCGGTTATCACAACTTTTTAAGGGAGCAAACATTTCAGCACACTATAAAAATGTTGCGATTGAGACAGCCATTAACCACTTACTACTGAGCAAAGGACCTGGGTGATACACACCCAGAGTTTAGGTGACTTTATAGTTGGTAAAACTGAAGACCTTGATTAGTTTGTTCAAGTGCACTTGACTAGTTTGGAGCAAGAGACAATGTTGAGGCAATATGTTCTGAATATAACAATTCAGAGAGGCAGGATAAATGCTAGACTGATGACTTTAACACTGGTTTCCAGTCCTGCGCATGGAGTACCAAAGTTCTGCAGGGTTTTTTGTGATCCTTGATCAGCTGCTCAGGTCGGCTTAATTTGGGTTTGGAGCTATACTTTAAAAAGAAGAAGAAGACAACCAATATTATGATGTTAAAAAGTTAAACACAGTTAAAGTAAAACATTTTGATTCATAAATATGCACAACATCTGAAAATGCAAAGATGAGAAGAAAGCAATGTATTTAACTTTCAATCCACTGAAAAATAAGAAACAATATTAAGTCACAGATGCATTTTTATTTATTTTTGTTAGTATTATTATTAAAATAAGTTCTAATTACCTTGAGTTTTATCAATGATTATCAGTCTCTGAAATGGAAAAGTTCTATCAGTTATGAATGGCATTATACATACATCATATGTAATAATATTTAAAGAACAATATAACCTATAATAATATAGCAGAGGTGAAATGCAGAAAAAAAGAAAAATATCTAGAATATACAAAATAAAATAAAAAACAGAATTTACATTTTTAGGTTTACTTATTTGGTAATGCTCATACTGTCACAGAGAGGGTCAGACTGAGACGTGCGGATCCATTTGCAGCATTTATTTAGAATCGTCAACAGGCCAGAATAATCACCAGAAAACAGGAACAACGTAGGTAATCCGGGAAACAGTTCGATAGACAGGGAATGGTCGCAATGGCAGGAAGCAGGAATCAATAACGGGGTACACAGTCCAGAGTCATACACGGGAAATCCAACACAGAAAGAAACGCTTAGAATTACGACCATAGGAACAATAAGACTTCGCAAGGTGGCTGTGTGTGTGAGTGGCTTAAATGCATGTGGGTAAATGATAAACAGGTGTATGCAGCAATCAGTTCAGTGGGAAACAAGGAGCAGCTGTGTGCAGTGGCTTATGGGGATTGCAAGAGTTCATGATGAGAAGAGCAGATACATGACAGAGCCCCTCCCCAAGGAGCGGCTTCCAGACGCTCTAACCACCTAATACAACCTGGAGGATGGTGGAGCGGAGGCGGAACAGGGGGAGGGATGGAGGGCCAGGTCCATGTAGGGGTACTGGAACCACGAACTGAGGCGGAGCCGACGGAGGGAGAAGCCATGGCTGAGGAAGGGTTGGCTCCTGCATGGGGCCGACCGACGGAGGTGGAGCCGGTGGAGCCCGAGGCGGAACCGGAGAGTCGATGGTCCTAGGTGACACCGAGGATCCGGAGGGCCAAGGCGGAACCCAAGGCTCTGGCGACCCCGGCGGAGATGGAGGTCCGGAGGGACGCAGCGGAGCCGGAGTGACAGAGGATCGAGGCTGTGCCCACGGGAGAGAGGAGGTCCACAGAGCCGGCAGGACGGAGTGACGAGGCGCAGCCGGAGGAGTAGAGTCCAGAGGCGAAGGTGGGGCGACGACTGACCGGGGCGGAGCCGGAGAGACGATGGAGCCCGGAGGAGCTGGTGGGCCGACGGCCGACGGCCGACAACGGAGACGAGGGAGCACAGAGCCGGGGTGGAGCCGCAGGGTCGGAGGGCCGAGGTGGAGTCCAGGACTCTGAGACTGGAGGTGATGGTGAGGGATCCCTCAGTCTGGACACCGATGGAGACTGGCAGTCCCACGGCAAGTCCTCTGCACCGAAGGTGGGATGTGGGTGAGCAGAGGGACTGTCAGGAGACAGAGGTGGCGGGACTGGAGCAGCAGGGAGGGTGGGTGGGAACAGTCCATGCATGAGCTCCGTGACCAGAACCGGGCAGACAGGAATCTCAGGACGACTGGATGGAACCAGCGGAGTCTCTGGAAGGCTGGGCTGAACCAGCGGAGTCTCTGGAAGGCAGGGCTGAACCAGCGGAGTCTCTGGAAGGCTGGGCGGAACCAGCGGAGGCTCTGGAAGGCTGGGCGGAACCAGCGGAGGCTCTGGAAGGCTGGGCGGAACCAGCGGAGGCTCTGGAAGGCTGGGCGGAACCAGCGGAGGCTCTGGAAGGCTGGGCTGAACCAGCGGAGTCTCTGGAAGGCTGGGCGGAACCAGCGGAGTCTCTGGAAGGCTGGGCTGAACCAGCGGAGTCTCTGGAAGGCTGGGCGGAACCAGCGGAGGCTCTGGAAGGCTGGGCTGAACCAGCGGAGTCTCTGGAAGGCTGGGCGGAACCAGCGGAGTCTCTGGAAGGCTGGGCGGAACCAGCGGAGTCTCTGGAAGGCTGGGCGGAACCAGCGGAGCCTCTGGAAGGCTGTCTTGAGGAGCGGGCTCTGGACGACGCTCTTGTGAAGCGGGCTCTGGACGACGCTCTTGTGAAGCGGGCTCTGAACGACGCTCTTGTGAAGCGGGCTCTGGACAACGCTCTTGAGGAGCGGGCTCTGGACAACGCTCTTGAGGAGCGGGCTCTGGAGAACTGGACGACCCCAGCGGAGATTCAGGAGGGCTGGGCGTCTCCAGCGGAGACTCTGGAAGAGCAGGCTCTGAGCGAGCGGTCACTGGAGGGCGCTCTGGCGGCGCAGTCACTGGAGGGCGCTCTGGCGGCGCAGTCACTGGAGGGCGCTCTGGCGGCGGAGACTCTGATTTGACGGTAGCCATCTTGTGCAATGGCTCTGGAAGGGGGCCCATCTTGAGAGCAGACTCTGGAAGGGCAGCCATTTTGCGAACAGAGTCTAGAAGGGAGGTCATCTTGTCAAGAGACTCTAGAAGGGAGGCCATCTTGCTTACAGACTCATGCGGGTCCATATTGTGATGCTGGAGAATAAAGCTGCTGGATCCTTGTAGTGGCGAAGTCTTCTGTCACAGAGAGGGTCAGACTGAGACGTGCGGATCCATTTGCAGCATTTATTTAGAATCGTCAACAGGCCAGAATAATCACCAGAAAACAGGAACAACGTAGGTAATCCGGGAAACAGTTCGATAGACAGGGAATGGTCGCAATGGCAGGAAGCAGGAATCAATAACGGGGTACACAGTCCAGAGTCATACACGGGAAATCCAACACAGAAAGAAACGCTTAGAATTACGACCATAGGAACAATAAGACTTCGCAAGGTGGCTGTGTGTGTGAGTGGCTTAAATGCATGTGGGTAAATGATAAACAGGTGTATGCAGCAATCAGTTCAGTGGGAAACAAGGAGCAGCTGTGTGCAGTGATTGGTGCAGTGGCTTATGGGGATTGCAGTCCAGAATGTGTGTGCAAGAGTTCATGATGAGAAGAGCAGATACATGACACATACAGTGTTACTGTGTGTGGATGTTAAATCCCTTTTAAAATAACTATATACATAAATGTGTGTTTTATGAGATCACAAAACAAGTGGTATCAATAATTGTTTAACGTGAAACGTCAAAACGTGTTTGAAGTACTTTCAGCCCATTTTCACGCTCCATCTAAGCCATGTATCCGATTAACAGTACAGTGAATACTACATCCTTTCATCCATTGAAAAATTGCCAGCAACTACCTTTATTTAAAAAAAAAATTCAAAACCCAAACCGCTCATATACTATACATTTAAGATGACATTAAAAGCCCAAACTTTCGTAAACAAGAGTTCAAGTCTATAGTTAGCATTACGGTTGAGATGCTAACGGACTTTTTCAGTCGACACTAAACCATTTCTTCAAAGTAAATATTCAACGGAAGCGTGTCATTTGCATCAAAGAAAGTGTCAGGGACACATTAATGTACTATTTGTGTAATTTTAGAGACCAACCTCACCTGAAATTAGTGAAAACAACGGTGAGAGACGGTATTCTCCTGCATGACATCTCCTGCAAGTTTCGTTCCCGTTTCCATGGTAACTCCCTCAGTTCAGGTTCAAATGCGACGTGATTGTTTAGCGCGCTCGCCCATTACAGCACGAAGAAATCACGCAGAATTTATGTAAATATAATATAATATAGCTTTCGAAATGTTAAACGTGTTGTGAAAATAACGTTGATTAAAAAGGCATTTCGTACACATATTTACAGATGATGAACAATTTTGTTTGTTTTTTGTATTTTTTTTTTTAATATGTTTTCAAAATATATTTCAATTTAACAGTGCTTTAGATATATGTGAAGATATTACATGTATGGGTGTAATTTATGTGAATTTATTAAAAAGTTATGTCGACTTCCTGAACCTGTTCTGTACGTCGTACAGATGTCCAAGAAAAATCCTTGGCGGACGTTCGAATTTTGAACTGCATATCTACGTCCAAGTGAGGTCGTAGTTGGATGTCGAGATACCGTACCGGATTTACAAGTCGTATAGACGTACAGATATGGTCCTGGACCGACCGACGCAATATAGACATGATCTGCACGTCGATGTTTGTTGGGAGATGTTATGCCCATCGCCGATATATAAGGCCGGGGAATGTGCAAAATCCTTCCCTGACCGCGCTGCAGAATCCCCGCACAAGTCTCTCTCGCGCTCTGCGGACGGAGGATTCGTTATTCTGCGGTTACCACGAATTTTTATGACACCTTAATATACATGTACATATAAATAAAGTTACCAAACGTGAAAAATAAAACACAAATAAAATACGTACCACAGTTCTGAATAGTTCTTCTTGCTGCTCCCGAATGTTGACCGTTGAAGATAATCCCGCCTCTTTAGATTTGAAATTTACAGCAAAATGCTGTATGTTTGCATCAAACCACCGCATGACCCGTTTACAGCAATAGGTTGTATGTATTATAAGAAATACAACCTGCTGCTGTAAAATATTGTAATTTTTACAGCAATTCATTAGTGTACAATGCTTACAAGTAAACACCTTAAATATAAATAGATGAACACCAACTGTTAAAAAACAGATGAACACATTAAATATATCAAGATCTCACCAGAGGAGAATTAAACACAAACACCACTAACATCTTCACTTATTACTGACACCATCACTTTATTTCTGTCATCTGTCTAAGATCTCATTGAGAATGAACAGATTTTAGCTCAAAGTGGTGCTTTAGTTGGACTCTTGACCCTTGACTGTCTTTTGCATTTACATACAGTTGATTGTCACCATTGTTGAAATTTCACTTGTGGATTATTGATGTCTCATTGTGTTCTTCTGATGCAGCTTTTTCATGCATGTATTGTGAAAAGAGAGTGGCAAATTACTAATGTTGTGGTACATCATTGATTTGACAGATTCACACCACTTTTTCCATTATAAAGTCACAGTTGGGTTTATAGTCCTTTTCATATTTAGAGCACACTTTCAGGCAAAATTAATATGAAAATCTGAGAGCCAACAGCACAACGAATAGAAACACTAACCACACTAATGGTATCTTAGAAATGATAAACATTTTAACCGAAATAAAAGCTTTTGGAGATGTATGACCTAAAGTAACTAGCTGGCAGCAGTGTTGCCAGTATATTACTGTAAAAAATGCCTGGTGAGGTCTAACAGTGTGGGTGTCTTTAATCAGGCAATACTTTATTTTAATAGTAATTGATTTGGACCCAGTATAATGCTTCATGTCTCTTTTCAAGTAAATTATGAGTCTTTAAGTAAGTATTATTCAAAATATAAGTATATGTTTAAGTAGTATTTACAATATTAAAATAGACAAATAATATAGTGTTACTTCTTTAATTGAACATACATTCAGTTATGTCTGACAACTTGACAAGTATTTTGTCAGTGTCATTAAAATTGGGTTTCAAAAAATTTATGAATGGTCTATAAGTATTTAGTATTTACAGTTTATGAAAATGAATTTATATGCAATTTTTTTTTTTACTACAAGTCAATTTATTGCTGAGATCCCTCCTTTGGCTCCCTCGTGTGGACGACCTGAGTTGAGGTCAATTCAGGAATGAACGCAACAATTCCAATTCAAAGAAGGAAATGGAATTGGAATTCAACAACAATTACAGGAAACAGAGCTGGAATTGAATTGGAATTACAGGAAGTGATTACCACATAATATATATGTCTCAACTCACAAAAAAATTAGTAATGTTCATTCATGTATTTCATTCACTTTATATTGCATCGAATAGTCATCATTTCCTGAAATTTGTCATGTGAAAAGATCATGCTTAACATACTAAACATACAGTACTTTGTATTTCTTTTATATGTTTGTTGTTTATGTGATTTACAATATATAAATTATTTTATTTAGCAAGTCAAGTGGAATTTAGTGGAATTTATTTGATTTCAATTTCCAATTCAATTCCAATTCCATTTTCTGTCAGCTGCATGCAATTCCAATTCCATTCCAGGAAGTGAATTGGAATTTACCATTCATTCTCAATTCAATTCATGAATGGCCCCAACCCTGTGCTGTGGACGAAATTAGTATTATGGCCTTCATCTTTAAATCACTTCAATATAAAAGGCTATTTTTTTTTTAATGATTACAAATGTTTAATGATTACTTCACTGATAATACACCCAAACACAAATTCACTGATTCAGTATCTTATTTCATGCTTCATTCCTGCTGCCTTTGTTTGTGTTGTTGTTTGTTTGGTTTTTTTTAGCACCAGCCGCCACACTGTTAACGAATTAAAACTGCTTTTATGGGCGTTTCTTCAACTAGGGGCACTTTTAGCCTTGTTCGAAAGTCACATAACTCAGTCTCATAAGTTTAAATAATTTGTCTAGTTTTAAGGTCTGTAAGAGGACGAACTTAGATTACAAGAGAAATTGTTAATATTTTACTTTTTTTTCCAACCTGCAATGAACAAATGTGCATCTATACAGCTGTTATTTAAAAATAGAATAACTTTAGTTTTTATATTAAGTAGAGCATGATCTCATAAATTGTGGAAACATTTTTTAATGTGTGATGAGAACTTTTTAAATATTTTTTAAAAATGTGTGTGGTGGAAATGACAGTGTGTTGTGAAAATTACAAGAAATTAATGTAAATGTAGGGAAGCTTTATCCCAGTGCTAGACCATGACTGTTTCTGGATTGAAACATTTGCAGTCATGCAAATCTATTCTTGCAATCCATATAAATTGTACTTTGTAACCAAAAATGTCATTTCCACCACGGAAGAGTGGTGGAAATGACATTTCTGTAGTTTTTTTTTTTTTTTGTGTGTGTGAAAAAAAAAAGGAAGATAGCTTCACTGATTGGCTTTAAATTATTACATAGCATTTTGTGTATGTAAAATACTCTTATTTAACTTTAAAATTTTATCTTTTTAATAACTCCATTGACGGTACAGCATGTGGTGGAAATGACGTAGAATAAATATATTAACTGATCGAGCAATCTTTACTTTGATTTTTCTTCATTTGTTGTTGAAAATGTAAATTCCCTCCATGTCCAACATGTGCTCTGATGTCACTCAACATTTCCATAGAAACATCAAAAAAAATCTTTCACACAAACTTTTTAAAGATACATTACAGTGTTGTGGTGGAAATGACACCAATACGATAGCTATATTTTGTATAAAAAGTAATATTGATAGAGGTCTCATATTCAATACCATAATGTATTTTAATTATTTTACTAGTGCTTAATCCAAGTACATTAATATTTACCAGATAAGTCATATTTTTAAACTGTATTTTCATTGTTGAAGTTTAAAAGTCTGGGTGTGCGACAAGGAGAAAACACTGATTTTGACACCTATAAGAAGGTTGTAAAGTATAAAAAAATCATAATAAAAAGGTAGTATTTTTTTTTAGGTTGGTTTTATTGATAGCTTGACAAAGAAAGAGGAATTTGTCCAAAATTATGTATTTTTAAAAATATGACCATAGTACATAAAAGTGCCCATAGTCTAAGAATCACCCTTATATTAACTGTTTTGGACTGCTTTCTTAAATTGGGTGCAATACCAGTGAGTTGTTCTAAACGCGGTTCTTCTCGTCCGGTGCGTGATTAGGGAAGAGCGGGGCACAACCTAACGCGGGGTTAATTGTAACACACGTGGTTCAAATATTTCCACACATGCTAGCATAACCAAATTTACGGTATTTACTATGCAGAGAAAAAAGAGCGCCAAAATTCAAAAGCATTTTGAAAATATCGCTGAATATTTATTTTACCATAAGGCAAGGCAAGGCAAGTTTATTTATATAGCACATTTCATACACAATGGTAATTCAAAGTGCTGTACATAAAAAGGAATTAACATCACAATAGCATAAAAATTTAAAATAATAATCACAACAATAAAAACAAAATTAAGAACATTTAAGATGATTTAAAAAAAGAAAAGAAAATGATTTCAAATTAATTAATACAGTAAAATGATTATGCATAAAATAATGCAATCTGTTCGGACGTAGCACAGTGCTCATTCAATAAATGCACAACTGAACAGGTGAGTTTTGAGTCTGCATTTAAATGTGGCTAATGTATTAGCACATCTGATCTCTTCTGGAAGCTGATTTCAACTGCGGGCGGCATAATAGCTAAAAGCGGATTCCCCTTGTTTTGTGTGAACCCTTGATATTACTAACTGACTCGATCCTAGTGATCTGAGTTGTCTGTTAGGTTTATATAGTAAAATAGTACTATTTTAGTACCATAGTAAAAGTACTTTTCTGGCTGCTGAAGTAAACTTTTCATTTCAATTTTTAGTATTCATTTAAACTTAGACAAATCTGCTGTTATTTTAATCTCCAATTTGTTAATTATCAGTTTAGAAAGTTTAAATGTTTGGCAAACCAGCAGAAGACACTAACCTGTATTATATTCCAGTGGCGCAGATGGTGAACGTTGTAACACTGTGTGACAATATGCCCCGCTCTTATTAAACTATGCTATTCTATGACATTAGCGATGCAGTTTACACTATTTACTTCTAAGGATTTTGATAAGAAACTACAAGAAACAGGTGAATAAAGGCTGACAATCAATGTTTAATATTCAGAAGTTATTATTTCAAGAAATGTAAAGCATTTTGGCTCGTTTATGTGTGTCGTGTCGTATGAGAGCAGTGTGTGGAGGGAGGTGAGTGTTTTTCTGAATGTCTATATGTGACCCTGGACCACAAAACCAGTCATAAGGTTAAATTTTACAAAACTGAGATTTATGCATACGAAAGCTCAATAAATAAATTTATATTGATGTATGGTTTGTTAGGATAGGACAATATTTGGCCGAGATACATCTATTTGAAAATCAGGAATCTGAGGGTGCAAAAAAATCAAAATACTGAGAAAATCACCTTTAAAGTTGTCCAAATTAGGTTCTTTACAATGCATATTACTAATCAAAAATTACATTTTGATATATTTACAGTAGGAATTTTACAAAATATATTCATGGAACATGATCTTTACTTAATTCCCTAATGATTTTTGGCATAAAAGAAAAATCTATAATTTTGACCCATGCAATGTATTTTTGGCAATTGCTACAAATAAACCCCAGCGACTTAAGACTGGTTTTGTGGTCCAGGGTCACATATGTGTTTCATCTATTTGTCCACATTGCTGTACAGCTGTGTGGTGCTATCAGGGCCGTTCAAAGCGTGGTTGAAATGTGTTCATTGTCAAACTCCAAAATTTGACAATGAAATCTTTTTAAACGTCATTCATTTGAAAAAGTTAACACATGTATTTTACTGACAAAATATTTTAGTTTGTTGTGTATATTTTTTTCATTCGATCAGATAACATTTTAAGCTGTCATACTCATATGGTCGTGTTACAACGTGCCCCTCAGATGTTACAATGTACCCCACCTACGGGGCATGTTGTCACGTTTCGCTTCCTTTCTTTTGGGGTAAATAACGAAAATCGTATACACTGTAAATATGAAACAAAGCGATATATTTGTACTAGACAAGTGTGAAAATAATGTTGATAAAAATTGTACTCTGAACCCCAAGCGTATTTACATAAACCGCGAAATTCAAAAAGTGTTAGGTTGTGCCCCGCTCTCCCCTACTTTCCATCCATGTTTTAAATGCGCATCCTTGAAAGCGCGCAGTTTTCGTACGTAGCATATTTACTTTAACTTATTAGGTATCAATGGTATGACGTTTGTTTGATAAAAATGCGTCCCCCCTAATTCTACACCCCTGGAAATGATAGTAGATGAAATTTACTCATTTCGTAGTGAAAATTGTTTCTTTTTTCCATCCAGTTGTACGTGCTGCTTTGAGAAACAAGGTCTCACCACCATAAACAACCATGCAACATTATCTGGAAATCAGAAACCAGTATATTCAAATAAAAATTATAATTTATAGAAGTATTACTTTTTTGATTTATTATTCCGCAAACAGCGTTTTATTTTATTATTATTATTATTATTATTTTATTTTTTGTATTTCCCTGTTTGTTTGTTTTTTGCGTTTTTTTTTTCGGTTTCAAAATCGATCAAGATCAACAAGGAGTGGAGTGGAGTGGAAAGAAGGGGTGGGGCGCGAATGCCCCCACCCTCGGCCCTGCTGCGCTTCATGCCGCTGCATCTGAACGTTCGAAAAAAGCCATGGCAACACAGCGCTTTGGGTCTTTGTGACGTCACATTCGTATAAAGGCCAGTGGAACTGCGGTCGGGTTGCGGTGCAGTTCCAATTTGTCATTGGTAGAAATCAGTCGATTTTTGCTAGAATTTAGTAGGCTACTTCAGCTCGAATTGTCTTATATCACTTGATTGGTAGAATTTCGTTCGAGCCGTGACAAATTCAGTTGATAAAAGTTTTCGCTAGAACATCAGAAAGAAATCTAGACCAATGGAACCGTGCACGTCTCGCAACTGCAGAGCAGAGCAAGCTGCTGCATGTGCATCACCTGTTCCAGAGAAAGTAGGAAAGGCGAAGAAGATGGAGAGGTTTTTTAAACGGGTATTTACTCCTAAATCTAAGGGAACCTCCAATGCAGCAGAACAGGACCAGTGCAGAGATGCTGCTGTTGCTGCTGCTGCAGGTGTCTCACCAGGGCCGGAGGAGAACCCAGGCCCAGTAAAAAAGAAAAATAAGTTTAAGAGGTTCTGCAAATGGGCTTTTTCACGTAAATCTAAGAAAAACACCACAGGAGCCCAACAGAACAACTTAGAGCCTCAGAGCACTTCCAACACTTCCATGTACAGCTGTGTGTCTTCCCTCACTGCCACTGCGCAGGAGGGTAATGAAGACATTTCTGAAGCTGAACAGCAAAGCGACACTACATCAGTGTGCAGCTGGTACAGCTGTGTATCATCCCTCACAGCCAATGAGGACGCTGAGCCATCTGTGAGCCAGGAGAACAGTAGAGTTTCGCCATCGGACAACATTTTCTGGAATGCGGAGACTGAAAAGATCCATATAAATTTAAAAGGAAAGACAGGTCAGTTTATTGACACAAACCCCAACCACTGACTCCTTAGATGTGCTAAAAGTAGGCCTACCTCAGTTTGAATATTTTTTTTCTGGACATTGTGCCTCATTTAGTGATCATTTTGTATTCGTATGCACAAAAGAACTTCTCATGTCTGTCTAATTCACAATATTTGTGACCCTGGACCACAAAACCAGTCTTAAGTAGCACGGGTACATTAGTAGCAATAGGCAAAAGTACATTGTATTGGTCAAAATGATCAAATTTTCTTTTATGCCAAAATTATTAGGATATTAAGATTATGTTCCATTAAGATATTTAATAAATGTCCTACTTTAAATATATGAAAACTTAATTTTTGATTAGTAATATGCATTACTAAGAACTTAATTTTGACTACTGAAAAAAGTTTTTTTTTTTTTTTTAATATTTAGATTTTTATTTTTGCACCCTTTGAATCCTTTGATCCATATCTTGGCCAAATATTGTCCTATCCTAACAAACCATACAACAATGGAAAGCTTTCTAATGGTCTATAAATCTCAATATCTAAAAAAACTGACCCTTTTGACTGTTTTTGTGGTCCAGGGTCATGTTTCCAGGTCAATTTGCTCTTAGTCTCATTCTAATGTTAATGTATTTGGTAATTCTAAATGAGCGACTGCGTGTCTGAGGTTAGTCATTTGCATCAAAACTCCATATAAGTGAATTCTGCTCTTCATTTATAGCCTTTCATCACTCTCTAAGGATGCAGAAAGGTATTCAAGCATTAAAAACAAAAACAATTATAGCTGTAAGCAGCAATTAATGCTTTAAAGCATTTAAGCACATATAAAAAAGACATTGCATATTATTAGCAAGCCTGTAATGACCTAAATCAATGCCTAAAAAGCATTTTTGGCAAATACAGGTAATAGTACCATAGAAATATGATGTTTTTTAATGTTTATGACTTTTGTAACAGTAGCTGTCTAAAATCCGTCACATGTGCGCTCCAGGTTTTGTGAAGTTTAGAGTTTCCATTTAGGTTTTATAGGCTATTGAGTGTATTTGGACAGGCCCCATTTTCTAAACGGCCCCGTTATTGCTTTCCAAAACGGTCTTTAATATGATACGAAGAGTATGTGTGAAAAAATGTGCAAATACAACCCCCCTAAAAATGACCATAATAATCTGTCTTTAATCAGAAGTTTTGATGGTTTACACTGTAAATTTACCATCTACTTTTTTTTTTTTTTTTTTTTACAGGTAACATCTACCAGCATTATAAAGCTGGTATAAAGCTGGGTCATGGATCTTTTGGAGACGTCTATGAAGCGATCCGGTTGTCCGATTCACGAAAGGTTTGTTTCTTTACTTGCAAATAAAATGATTTAGCACTCTTTTACATCAAGGTTCATGACTGGAATCATGTTGCACAGATAAATAATTGCACCTTGTTTTCACAAAAAAAAGAATAATAAAAATAAATCGTTTTTTTTCTCTTTGTGAACAGGTGGCACTCAAAATTGTGCCAAAGAAGAGGGGCGTACGAAAAATCAAGATTGTAAGTAGGCTACTTCTGTGTTTGTCTTTGCTTTCTCACTCTCAGTTACTATTTCCAGTTCAATTTGTTAGGGGTTCAAGCGTGTACTGCTGAAACCCTATTCTAATTGTTAGAATAGTCACGGATCAGCGATCTCGACGTAAAACTGATCGTGCAGACCAAATCGTAAGTCGCAGAAGCTTGACACTTGAAGGGATGGTAGTACTCCCATTGCCTATAACATCACCAAAGCTCACCCCAATTGGCCTGACAGGGGCGCTACAGCGATCAAAAGTATGAAATCGCTATTAACTCCTAAAGCATCAGTCGCAGGTGAAATTTTTGGGTATTTTGGAATTTTTACTAAACCTACTTTAGCAAACTAGTCTAGGGTTTTCACCTGATCGGAACCAAACCAGTGCTCTGAAGAGCAAATATCAATAATTATAAAATAAAATTTAAGAAAAAAGTTGAACTTCTGACTCACCATCGCAATGGGATGCCAACATGTTCGAAAGAGGCAGGGCCACTTTAAGTAAATTGCCTATAACTTCTGAACGGAATGAGATATCTTTGCCACTCTCAGAACACTTATGTAAGAGCTCAATCTGAGTTTGCAGGACAAAAATTGCAGAGCTTGACCACTTGGTGGTGCTGTAAGAGGGAAAAAAAAACATAAAAATGGCTATACCTATGCAACCATTTGTCCTATCAACATGAAAATCGCTGCGCACAGTCTTGGGTCCCAAGTGGCACAAGTTTCTATAAGGTAAAAAACATTGGTCTAATTAAACAATTGAGCCTTCGCAAACAGCTTGATTGACATGCAATTTGACCAATGATAATGCCAAACAGGAGAGTAGATTAATAAAAAATTGTGTGTATTGACGTCTTTTCGCGGTCGAAATAAAACACATTCTTATGTTCATTCATGTTTATTTCGTGCTTTAAATAAAAAAGAAAAGACGATCGGTTTGTGCGTCGATTGATCTAGTAGGGCAATACAGTAATCTGTCAACACATATTAAAGAGCCACAAAATCGTATTTATTGTTTGAATTTATCTAAAAATGTTTCTAAAAACATTGTTTTGTCAAGTGACCTGCTCTGTCTTGTCTTAGTTTCCTCTTTGTTCCGTGGTGTATTTTTCACTGCGTGAGAACATGATGTGTAGTGTGAAAGCAGCATTTGTTTGTAAGGAGAGGGATTACAAAATGTTGTTGTACTAATTTGGATAGATTTCCTAATCATCATGTTACTTGTCCCTCTCCTCTAGAACTATTTTACGGAACCCTTGCCAGTAGAGGTCGCTGCGATGATTCTGATAAACAAAGGCCCTAGAGTTCCTCATATAATCCAGCTGCTGGACTGGTATGAGACACAGAGAGAATACATACTGGTCTTAGAGCGGCCCATGCCATGTGAAGACATGAGGCAGTTTCTACAACAACGCGGTGGCTGCATCGGGGAACCAGCAGCACGAATTGTCATGCAGCAGGTTGTCAGTGCTGCAATAATATGCTGCCAAAGAGGCATCATCCACAGAGACATCAAGCTGGAAAACCTGCTCATTAACAAAAACACCTTGCAGGTCAAATTAATAGACTTTGGCTGCGGTGACCGCTTGAGAAGGTCTGCCTATACAGGGTTCAGTGGAACGAAATGTTATGCTCCCCCAGAGATCAATTACGGAGGCTACCACGGCAAGCCTGCAGCAGTGTATTCTTTAGGCACGCTGTTGTACAGGATGCTGTGTGGGAAGTTCCCTGGTTTGCAGCTCAGGGATATCTTTAACAGGACCTGGTACACGGAAGAACTTTCCAAAGGTGAGGGCATGTGGACAGATCATAAAGAAACTTTTTTTGAATTACGGCTTAAAATAGCGTAATCAGTTACAGCAAGTATGAAGTTTACTGTAATAATCTGATGTCTATCTCCTCTTTGTACACAGAATGCATAGATCTCATCTATTGCTGCTTGGAAAGCAATCCAAAAGAACGGATTCATTTGGAAAAGATCCTCCAACATGACTGGTTCTAGGCATTGATCCTGAATGTAAAAATCAAAAACGGAAGCTCGTAGAAGTAGTAGATGAGGTAGAAAATAATATATATTAAAAAAAAAAATAGATATAGCACAACAGCATATTTATATTATTTGTGCGCAGAAAAAAAAAAAAACTTAAAACATATATAACTAATACAGGGCTTGAAATGAACTTTTACTTGTTAGCACTGGTGCTCCCAACTTCAAAAAATGTAGGAGCACCCATTGGATATTAAGGTGCACCAATAGTGCCAACTGAGCAGAACTGCCACTTGTCCCAGCATTTCTTTTTAGTAATGCACCGATCTTGATTCCTCCGATTCTGATTGCTGATGTTTTACAAGCAAATGGGCTGATTCTGAAAGCCTTTTTAAAAATATATATACTTTATGCCTTAAGCAAGGGACAAGAATGAATGAAAATATGAGTACATTAACAAGATGCTTATTATCTTTACATGTAGAGCCATTTAAATTAGAGGCAACCACTGCATGTCTTAAACAATATACACAAAGATGCTGCATACATGAGCAATTTCTGATTTAAATTTGATTACATAATTTCAATATCTAATGCAAAAATGCTCTCGCGTAGAATCTCTCTCTAAATGTGGGGTATTCAAATTGTTTGTGAATGCTTGTGTGCGTTTTACTTTGGGTTTCGTTTAAATTTTTTGAGGTCTCGCAGATTAAATTTTGAGAGCATATGCGACCAAAACGGTCGCAATTTCAAGCCCTGTATAGCTGTATTATGCACTTTGCAAAAGGATAAAAAAATTTTTTTTTAATTATTTATGTGCCGAAAAAATATTTATAAAAAAATCTTTATATACTAATTATTTATGTGCTAAAAAATATATTTAAAAAATCTTTATATTAACTCATTATCTATGTGCTGAAAAATGTGCTTAATTTTTTTTTATATTAACTCATTATTTGTGCTAAAAAAATTATTTAAAAAATCTTTACATTAACTCATTATTTATGTGCTAAAAAAATTATTTAAAAAATCTTTACATTAACTCATTATTTATGTGCTAAAAAATTATTTAAAAAATCTTTATATTAACTCATTATTTATGTGCTAAAAAATATTTAAAAAATCTTTATATTAACTCATTATTTATGTGCTAAAAAATGTGCTCAAATTTTTTTATATTAACTCATTATGTTCTAAAAAATCTTTAAAAAATCTTTATATTAACTCATTATTTATGTGCTAAAAAATATTTAAAAAATCTTTATATTAACTCATTATTTATGTTCTAAAAAATCTTTAAAAAATCTTTATATTAACTCATTATTTATGTTCTAAAAAATCTTTAAAAAATCTTTATATTAACTCATTATTTATGTGCTAAAAATATTTAAAAAATCTTTATATTAACTCATTATTTATGTGCTAAAAAATGTGCTCAAATTTTTTTATATTAACTCATTATTAATGTTCTAAAAATATTTAAAAAATCTTTATATTAACTCATTATTTATTTGCTAAAAAAATTACTTAAAAATCTTTATATTAACTCATTATTTATGTGCTAAAAAATTATTTAAAAAATCTTTATATTAATTCATTATTTATGTGCTAAAAAATATTTAAAAAATCTTTATATTAACTCATTATTTATGTGCTAAAAATGTGCTAAATTTTTTTATATTAACTCATTATTTATGTTCTAAAAATATTTAAAAAATCTTTATATTAACTCATTATTTATTTGCTAAAAAAATTACTTAAAAATCTTTATATTAACTCATTATTTATGTGCTAAAAATGTACTTACAAAATCTTTATATTAACTCATTATTTATGTGCTAAAAAATATTTAAAAAATCTTTATATTAACTCATTATTTATTTGCTAAAAAAATTACTTAAAAATCTTTATATTAACTCATTATTTGTGCTAAAAAATTATTTAAAAAATCTTTATATTAATTCATTATTTATGTGCTAAAAATGTACTTACAAAATATTTATATTTACTCATTATTTATGTGCTAAAAATTATTTAAAAAATCTTTATATTAACTCATTATTTATGTGCTAAAAAATATATTTAAAACATCTTTATATTAACTCATTATTTATGTGCTAAAAAATATTTAAAAAATCTTTATATTAACTCATTATTTATGTTCTAAAAATATTTAAAAAATCTTTATATTAACTCATTTATTTGCTAAAAAAATTACTTAAAAATCTTTATATTAACTCATTATTTGTGCTAAAAAATTATTTAAAAAATCTTTATATTAATTCATTATTTATGTGCTAAAAATGTACTTACAAAATATTTATATTTACTCATTATTTATGTGCTAAAAATTATTTAAAAAATCTTTATATTAACTCATTATTTATGTGCTAAAAAATATATTTAAAACATCTTTATATTAACTCATTATCTATGTGCTAAAAATGTGCTTAAATTTTTTTATATTAACTCATTATTTATGTGCTAAAAATATATTTAAAAAAATCTTTATATTAACTCATTATCTATGTGCTAAAAATGTGCTTAAATTTTTTTATATTAACTCATTTATGTTCTAAAAAATCTTTAAAAAATCTTTATATTAACTCATTATTTATGTTCTAAAAAAATTACTTAAAAATCTTTATATTAACTCATTATTTATGTGCTAAAAAATATATTTAAAAAATCTTTATATTAACTCATTATCTATGTGCTGAAAAATGTGCTTAATTTTTTTTATATTAACTCATTATTTGTGCTAAAAAATATTTAAAAAATCTTTATATTAACTCATTATTTATGTGCTAAAAAATTATTTTAAAAAATCTTTATATTAACTCATTATTTATGTGCTAAAAATATTTAAAAAATCTTTATATTAACTCATTATTTATGTGCTAAAAATTTTTTTTAAATCTTTATATTAACTCATTATTTATGTGCTAAAAATATATTTAAAAAAATCTTTATATTAACTCATTATCTATGTGCTAAAAATGTGCTTAAATTTTTTTATATTAACTCATTATTTATGTTCTAAAAAATCTTTAAAAAATCTTTATATTAACTCATTATTTATGTGCTAAAAAAATTACTTAAAAATCTTTATATTAACTCATTATTTATGTGCTAAAAATATATTTAAAAAATCTTTATATTAACTCATTATCTATGTGCTGAAAAATGTGCTTAATTTTTTTTATATTAACTCATTATTTGTGCTAAAAATATTTAAAAAATCTTTATATTAACTCATTATTTATGTGCTAAAAAATTATTTTAAAAAATCTTTATATTAACTCATTATTTATGTGCTAAAAAATTATTTTAAAAAATCTTTTTATTAACTCATTACTTATGTGCTAAAAATGCATTAAAAAAGCTTCATATTAACTCATTATTTATGTGCTAAAAATATTTTTAAAATCTTTATATTAACTCATTATTTATGTGCTAAAAATGTGCTTAAATTTTTTTATATTAACTAATTATTTATGTTCTAAAAATATTTTAAAAAATCTTTATATTAACTCATTATTTATGTGCTAAAAAATTACTTAAAAATCTTTATATTAACTCATTATTTATGTGCTAAAAAATGTGCTTAAATTTTTTTATATTAACTCATTATTTATGTTCTAAAAAATCTTTAAAAAATCTTTATATTAACTCATTATTTATGTGCTAAAAAAATTACTTAAAAATCTTTATATTAACTCATTATTTATGTGCTAAAAATATATTTAAAAAATCTTTATATTAACTCATTATCTATGTGCTGAAAAATGTGCTTAATTTTTTTTATATTAACTCATTATTTGTGCTAAAAATATTTAAAAAATCTTTATATTAACTCATTATTTATGTGCTAAAAAATTATTTTAAAAAATCTTTATATTAACTCATTATTTATGTGCTAAAAATATTTAAAAAATCTTTATATTAACTCATTATTTATGTGCTAAAAATATTTAAAAAATCTTTATATTAACTCATTATTTATGTGCTAAAAAATGTGCTTAAATTTTTTTATATTAACTCATTATTTATGTTCTAAAAAATCTTTAAAAAATCTTTATATTAACTCATTATTTATGTGCTAAAAAATTACTTAAAAATCTTTATATTAACTCATTATTTGTGCTAAAAAAATTATTTAAAAAATCTTTATATTAACTCATTATTTATGTGCTAAAAATTATTTAAAAAAATCTTTATATTAACTCATTATTTATGTGCTAAAAATATTTAAAAAATCTTCATATTAACTCATTATTTATGTGCTAAAAATATTTTTAAAATCTTTATATTAACTCATTATTTATGTGCTAAAAATGTACTTACAAAATATTTATATTAACTCATTATTTATGTGCTAAAAATATTTTTAAAATCTTTATATTAACTCATTATCTATGTGCTGAAAAATGTGCTTAATTTTTTTTATATTAACTCATTATTTGTGCTAAAAAATTATTTAAAAAATCTTTATATTAACTCATTTATGTGCTAAAAAATTATTTAAAAAAATCTTTATATTAACTCATTATTTATGTGCTAAAAATATTTAAAAAATCTTTATATTAACTCATTATTTATGTGCTAAAAAACATTTAAAAAATCTTTATATTAACTCATTATTTATGTGCTAAAAATATAAAACAAATCTTTATATTAACTCATTATTTGTGCTAAAAATTATTAAAAATCTTTATATTAACTAATTATTTATGTGCTAAAAAATTTATTTAAAAAATCTTTTTATTAACTCATTATTTATGTGCTAAAAATGCATTAAAAAAGCTTCATATTAACTCATTATTTATGTGCTAAAAATATTTTTAAAATCTTTATATTAACTCATTATTTATGTGCTAAAAATGTGCTTAAATTTTTTATATTAACTAATTATTTATGTTCTAAAAATATTTTAAAAAATCTTTATATTAACTCATTATTTATGTGCTAAAAAAATTACTTAAAAATCTTTATATTAACTCATTATTTATGTGCTAAAAAATGTGCTTAAATTTTTTTATATTAACTCTATTTATGTTCTAAAAAATATTAAAAAAATCTTTATATTAACTCATTATTTATGTGCTAAAAAATTATTTAAAAAATCTTTATATTAATTCATTATTTATGTGCTACAAATGTACTTACAAAATATTTATATTTACTCATTATTTATGTGCTAAAAATTATTTAAAAAAATCTTTATATTAACTCATTATTTATGTGCTAAAAAAATCTTTATATTAATTCATTATTTATGTGCTAAAAATGTACTTACAAAATATTTATATTAACTCATTATTTATGTGCTAAAATTATTTAAAAAATCTTTATATTAACTCATTATTTATGTTCTAAAAATCTTTATATTAATTCATTATTTATGTGCTAAAAATGTACTTACAAAATATTTATATTAACTCATTATTCATGTGCTAAAAATATTTTTAAAATCTTTATATTAACTCATTATTTATGTGCTAAAAAATGTGCTTAAATTTTTTTATATTAACTCATTATTTATGTTCTAAAAATATTTAAAAAATCTTTATATTAACTCATTATTTATGTGCTAAAAAATTACTTAAAAATCTTTATATTAACTCATTATTTATGTGCTAAAAATTATTTAAAAAATCTTTATATTAATTCATTATTTATGTGCTAAAAATGTACTTACAAAATATTTATATTTACTCATTATTTATGTGCTAAAAATTATTTAAAAAATCTTTATATTAACTCATTATTTATGTGCTAAAAAATTATTTAAAAAATCTTTATATTAATTCATTATTTATGTGCTAAAAATGTACTTACAAAATATTTATATTTACTCATTATTTATGTGCTAAAAATTATTTAAAAAATCTTTATATTAACTCATTATTTATGTGCTAAAAAATATTTAAAAAATCTTTATATTAACTCATTATTTATGTGCTAAAAATATAAAACAAATCTTTATATTAACTTATTATTTGTGCTAAAAATTATTAAAAATCTTTATATTAACTAATTATTTATGTGCTAAAAAATTTATTTAAAAAATCTTTTTATTAACTCATTATTTATGTGCTAAAAAATCTTTATATTAATTCATTATTTATGTGCTAAAAATGTACTTACAAAATATTTATATTAACTCATTATTTATGTGCTAAAATTATTTAAAAAATCTTTATATTAACTCATTATTTATGTGCTAAAAAAATCTTTATATTAACTAATTATTTATGTGCTAAAAAATTTATTTAAAAAATCTTTATATTAACTCATTATTTATGGGCTAAAAAAATCTTTATATTAATTCATTATTTATGTGCTAAAAATGTACTTACAAAATATTTATATTAACTCATTATTTATGTGCTAAAAATTATTTAAAAAATCTTTATATTAATTCATTATTTATGTGCTAAAAAAAATCTTTATATTAATTCATTATTTATGTGCTAAAAATGTACTTACAAAATATTTATATTAACTCATTATTCATGTGCTAAAAATATTTTTAAAATCTTTATATTAACTCATTATTTATGTGCTAAAAAATGTGCTTAAATTTTTTTATATTAACTCATTATTTATGTTCTAAAAATATTTAAAAAATCTTTATATTAACTCATTATTTATGTGCTAAAAAAATTACTTAAAAATCTTTATATTAACTCATTATTTATGTGCTAAAAATTATTTAAAAAATCTTTATATTAATTCATTATTTATGTGCTAAAAATGTACTTACAAAATATTTATATTTACTCATTATTTATGTGCTAAAAATTATTTAAAAAATCTTTATATTAACTCATTATTTATGTGCTAAAAAATTATTTAAAAATCTTTATATTAATTCATTATTTATGTGCTAAAAATGTACTTACAAAATATTTATATTTACTCATTATTTATGTGCTAAAAATTATTTAAAAAATCTTTATATTAACTCATTATTTATGTGCTAAAAATATTTAAAAAATCTTTATATTAACTCATTATTTATGTGCTAAAAATATAAAACAAATCTTTATATTAACTCATTATTTGTGCTAAAAATTATTAAAAATCTTTATATTAACTAATTATTTATGTGCTAAAATATTTATTTAAAAAATCTTTTTATTAACTCATTATTTATGTGCTAAAAATGTATTAAAAAAGCTTCATATTAACTCATTATTTATGCGCTAAAAATGTATAATTTTTTTTTATACTAACTCATTATTTATGTGCTAAAATCTTTTATTAAAAATCTTTATATTAACTCATTATTTATGTTCTAAAAATATGTATTAAAAATCTTTATATTAACTAATTTATGTGCAAAAAATTTATTTAAAAAATCTTTATATTAACTCATTTATTTGCTAAAAATTTATTTACAAAATCTTTATATTAACTCATTATTTATGTGCTAAAAATTATTTAAAAAAATATTTATATTAACTCATTATTTGTGCTAAAAAATTATTAAAAAATCTTCATATTAACTAATTATTTGAGCTAAAAAAAATTATTAAAAAATCTTCATATTAACTCATCATTTATGTGTTAAAAATGTATTAAAAATCTTCATATTAATTATTTGTGCTAAAAAAAATTTATTAAAAAAATCTTTATATTAACTCATTATTTATGTGCTAAAAAATTATTTTAAAAAATCTTTATATTAACTCATTATTTATGTGCTAAAAATTTATTAAAAAATCTTCATATTAACTAATTATTTGTGCTAAATTTTTATTAAAAAATCTTCATATTAACTCATCATTTATATGCTAAAAATGTATTAAAAAATCTTCATATTAACTAATTATTTGTGCTAAAAAAAATTTATTAAAAAATCTTCATATTAACTCATCATTTATGTGCTAAAAATGTATTAAAAAATCTTCATATTAACTAATTATTTGTGCTAAAAAATTTTTATTAAAAAAATCTTCATATTAACTCATCATTTATGTGTTAAAAATGTATTAAAAATGCAAAACTTTGTTTATGCACTTTGCAAAATATTTTTTTAAAAGATTTATAATTAAATTAATTATTTCTGTGCAGAAGAAACAAATTTTTTTAATTACTTATGCATAAACTGATCAGGCGTAGCATTATGACCACTGACAGGTGAAATGAATAACACTGATTATCTCTTCATTAAGGCGTCTCTTAGTGGGTGGGATATATTACACAGCAAGTGAACGTTTGCTCTGTTATTACCTTATTTGGAAGGTTCATGAATAATAAAGATGAGCTTTGCTCTGATTGGCTGTTTCACAGAGTGGCTCATTTAGCTCTCACACGTGGAGGAAAATTTATATTTAATTACGGAGCTCGAGCCGCATTAATATGCGGGGCATTGAAGCTGCCATAGTAAATGGACAATAACTTTTTACGTTCACTTTTGAGATCGGCGATTACACATGCTCTGTGTAACGCAATACTACAGCGGCAGTACTTACCACATTTGACAACCACTCTCCTTACTCTGTTTATGTGGTAAGTGAAATCTTGTGTACTGCAATGTCACAGGCAACCGCTTGCAAGAAGCTATCCGTGTCCCTTCATTGGCTCGCCTTATTTTATCAGATAGCACTATGTGTTTTCCATTGCTTTCTGAGTACAGACACCAACCCATCCCTGCACTTAACATCCCCTGCACATCCTGCAACATAACATTTATTTCTGTGAGCTGCCATTTTCGCTATTGTCCTCGCTTTGTTTTTTCACAATAGACTACCTGCAGATCATCTGATGATTCGGCGATGCAAATGTTGGGAGCGTGACTATTAATGATAACGACTAAAATGTCATAGTCTGTGTTATATTGAAATTGGCCTCTTTTTCAGTGGTCTTTTGCAAACACTAGATTTATATAACGAGGAAACAATGCCAAGGTAAAAACAGTTCTCCATTCTGTGGCACCTTTAATGTTAATGAAGTTAGTGGATCGCAGATTGTTGCATATGGGGGGGCCACATAGCTGCAGACCAGTCAGGGTCCACTACTGAAAGCGCCAACAGTGGGCATGTGAGCATCACAACTGGACCACAAATCAATGGAAGAAGGTGGCTTGGTCTGATGAATCACGTTTTCTTTTACATCACATGGATGGCTGGGTGCGTTGCTGTCCTGGGAAACACATGGCACCAGGTTGCACTTAAGCGTTGTTGCAGACCATGTACACCCTTTTATGGAACCGATATTCCCTGGTGGCTGTGGCTTCTTTCAGCAGGATAATGTGCCCTCAATGGTTTGAGAATGGTTTTAGGAGCACAAGAAGTTTGAGGTGTTGACTTGGCCTCCAAATTCCCCAAATCTCAATCCAATCACTGAACAAACAAGTCAAACAAGTTTTATGTACTTTAGTAATAACAATGAGAATATATATTTTTTAAATAAAAATAAAATATAATAATTTGTGATGTGTCATGCTTCTGGGAATTTTCCATTTCCCACTGCAATTATACTGCAGTAGCTTCTACTTGCATTTAGTGCACTGATTAAACCATTTACAATTTTTCAGTGCTGGGGTAACGCAAGTTACATAATCAGATTGCTTTTTTCTTCTCCAAGTAACTAGTAAAGTAACGCATTACTTTTTCATTTACAAGAAAATATCTAAGTTACTTTTTCAAAAAAGTATTGCCAGTTACTTTTTGTTTCCTTTATGTATTTAATCCCATTTTATTAACCAATGTTGATCCAATTCAACCATGTTATTAAGCAAAATTTACTTTAGATTAACTAACATTTGTGATTTATTTTTACAAGATTATTCCAAGATCTTTTAGTCTATGCTGCTTTTCCGTTGATGGACAAAACTTCACAAACATTATTTGTAGCACCTGCCGTTCAATAATCACAATGAACTTTGTTTTTTGTTACTTTTGATATGTAACAAAGTTTTTAAATGATCAAATTTTCAAGAAAAAATAGCTCTAGAAAGATGCATTTTGCTGGAAATATGCATCAGAGTTATTATAGTTAACCAAAACTAAAACCATTTTTCAAAAAAGTACCGGCAGTTACTTTTTGTTTTCATTTATGTATTTAATCCCATTTTATTAACCAATGTCTTTGCTGCTGACCTTTGTTGATCCAGTTCAACCAGTCTAATAAGCAAAACTTACTTTAGATTAACTAACATTCGTGCTTACTTTTTCTCATTGCTGAAGAGTGTTGAACTTCCATCGTATACAGTTCTACTGTACAGACATGAATTTACTTTTCCTTCAGTTTTAGGCTTATTCATTTCACTTTTTGGTATAAAAGGGCTTTTACATTTGTCATAAAGTGGTCTGATGAACAAGAAAAGTGAAGTTGGACATCTCCCATGGCATGCATAGTCACCAGATCTGAATATTATTGTACCACTTTGGGGTGTTTTGGAGGAGCGAGTCAGATAACATTTTCCTACACCAGTATCATGTAGTGACCTGACCCCTGATCTGCAAGAGGAGAATGGCTCAAAATGCCTTTGGCAACTGTGCAGGACTTGTATATGACAATTCCAAAGACGAAATGCTCTATTGGCCAAAAAAAGGAGGCCCAACACCATACTAACTGTGGTCTAAAACCAGGTGTTTCAGTTTTTTTGTCCAACCCCTGTAGATGCGTCTGCCATTTTGCAGCGATCAACTTGACGTCATTCGCCATACTATAGGTTCGCAGACCAACAGCTGTGCAGGACTGTGGCATTTCGAATATTCAGTGATTACTATGGTCAGTTACATAGATCTATGGGTGAATGACGTCGAGTTGACCGTTACAATATGGCTGGCGGCTTACGCATAACGGCCCATAGAAACAGTCGCTAATGAGGAATCTATGTATATATACATCTATGGTTACAGAGCTCGCCCCCGGCCAGTGTTGCCAGACGTACGATAATTATCGTATTTGTACCATAATTTTGACCTCTGTACGATGTACGATCAATAATACCACAATGTACGATAATTTCAGAATTTTGTGACACCATGGTCGTTGTAATTATAGAGCTTCTATTCTCAAAGATCTAGCTGTGTGGATCCTACGTCTTCCTGCATGATTGTGAGGAGACGTGAACGTGGCGTTACGCATGCCTTTCATCCGTTCTTACGTCTTCTCAACCAATATCATCGTGGAGAACGGCTCTCTCTCACGAGCACAAGTTAACGTTCCTGTCGCACTTAGGTCAGTTGTTTCAAAACTGAGGTTATTAGTTTAACAATAAAGTATAGAAAAGGAGTGCTGAAAAGGATAAATAGTTGTTACATCTAGATTAATAGCTGTATTTTGAACGTTTGACTCGGGTAAGATAATTAGTTTAGCATTGCAATAAGGTATAGAAAATGAGTGCTGAAAAGGATAAATAGCTGTAACATCTAGATAAATATCTTTATTTTGAACGTTTGATTCAAATACGATAATTTTCTCCCAAATACGATAATTTAGAGCTTCTGGTACGATACTTGGACATTTCCAATCTGGCAACACTGCCCCCGGCTGATCCGTCATGGCTCTGTGACCGACCGCGCAGCGAGGACGTGTTCGCTTCGATTCGCTGACAGCGCGGGGCGAACATTTAGAGTTTATGTGTTCATTTTTTTTAATTATTTTTTATTATTATCATTACTACATGTAAATAGTAGTGTTACCTGCTTTGGGCTGGAAAGCTGTAAAGCACTCGTAATTTTCTTCCAGGACATTATTCATTATTTTTTCATTGTGGAAATATGGAACATACTAAAGAGTACGTAGGTGTAAACATGTTTTTGGCAGATTAAATTAAATTAAAATAAACTAAATAAATAAAAAAACAATAAAGTAGCCTACAAAAATAAACACTTGGACGTGCTAAACAATGTTGGACGCTCCTCCAGAGGACTAACTTACAGTAGCCTATTACGTCTCTGTTACGTGCAGTTCTTTGCTGTGGTAGAAAAATAATAAGTAAAAGAATTGTAATAATAAATAAATACTGATTTACAGTATGTTATGTGCAATGAAAATCACGAATTACTGTGTAGTACGAAAAGAGGCTGACGCCAGCGCTATCAACTCGGTGGCGCTAGCGAAGTGAACATGTTCTCCCCGTGTGCCTGTGCTGGGAGTCGGTCACAGTCAGAGCCGCGCTTATGACAGGCCTGCGCGGTGCGAACTCTGTAACATCGCGCTGTTTCGTCCCACTTTCGGAATTGTACTTGACGACAGTAAAATGTTGTTTAAAATATGAAAAGCCTCAGACTACTCAGACTACCAACAGCCATGAACTGTTTGCTCCGCGCTGTCAGTGAATCGAAGCGAACACGTCCTCCCCGCGCGATCGGTCACAGAGCCATGACAGATCAACCCGGCGCGAGCTCCTTAACATCGTGCGGTGTCGTCCCACTTTCGAAATTGTACCTGACGATGATAAAATGTTGTTTAAAAATATTTAAAGCTTCGGACAATTTACGATTAACCTCCACGAAGCGGATGCGCCAAATTAAGCGGAAGTGTTGACACAACTTCCGTTTCAAGTGAAATTAGCTCTCTCATCCTCTACTGAAATCTTCACTTATTTCAGTTATGTGTATAAATGAATTTCACTAAGGTTTATCAATGTTTTCACTAGTGTATGTAAGAGGTTTTTCAGCAATGCGTATAAATGAATTTCACTAAGGTTTATCAATGTTTTCACTAGTGTTTGTAAGAAGTTCTCTTACGAGAGGGAACGAGTACTGCGTAAGAAGTATCTTACGCTCGGGGAAAATCCTTTTCTGCGAGATATTGAAGCCAAAAATTATCCTTAATTTTGAAATAATGTAAAGCGCGTTGCAGCAGCATACAGACATAGGCGAAACAGCTTGCGCGCCTATTGGCTGCTCTGCGGCAACTGCAGCAGCCTATTAGAGCGAGGCCTGACGCGACGCCAGATCCAATGGGGGCATTTCGCGCCCTTTGCGTCGCTTCGCGCCCTTTTCGTAGCTTCCCGCCTAAAAGGGCGTGGTCTAGACCTATAAATATCGCTCATAGGCAGCTATTATCTGATTTTTCATCCTTCAAGCGAAGCACACGCATCGCTGGAGCCGGATAAGAAGCCGCCGTTTGACTGCAAGCATCTCAGCGGGACGAGCCACCGAAGCTGCTGGCCACGCCGCCTTCCGTGCCTTCCTGCTGCGCTTTCCGGCGCCTATATCCTTTATAATCTACAGTGTGTGTCGCCGCTGCGATACACACTGTTTCTCTAAAAAGAGCAAAACGTCTTTTTAAAGATGCCTTCATACGGCTCGTGCAGATGCCAATGGTGACTCTGAGGACTTGCCTTGCCTTCTTCACTGAGACTGCTCCCCCGCCCGCCGCGGTGTAGCGCCGTAAAAAGCGCCGTGTCCAGCGGGCCCCGGACACTTCCCCCAGCCGACAAAGCTCGCCGGTTCGCCCGCCTGCTTCATCGACCTCGTCAGCCTCTGTTCCGGACGTAAAGCGGCCGCTGTCTGCCACCGCTTCCATCGACGCCGCTGACGAGGGGGGCCATGAAGGAGGAAGAGGTTTCTGATTCTGATTCTGATTTCCGTTTCCCGCCAAAGCGGGAACGCGCATGCTGCTCAGAAGAGGCGATAGCAGCCCACTTATGTCTGCCCTCCGCTGGACGGCGTGCTAAGTCGGCCCTCCCCTCTAAAGCTTGCCGTCAGACGTCAAACCTGCTTCGCCGCGCTTTCGCCGCCGCCTAGCCGCGTCAGCGCTGCGTAACATGGTCTCTCACCGTTGCTGAGAGGCACCCGTGGTTAACGCTTTCTGACGTTTTTCTCGTCTGGCCGCCGCCCCGCCAGACGCGGCCCGCGGCCCAGGATTGAGTTGAAACCTGAGCCTCCGAAATCGTCCTAGCACAACTGGGAAAACGACGGTGTACGAGTCCCGCTGTTGCCGGACCCCCACCAAAGTTATTCGCTCGTCCAGTTCCAGGAAATGTGACTGTTCCAGTGTTTTCTGCAGCCAACAAACCGGCTCCGTCGCCCGTTTGCCTGCACACAAAAGTCGTTCCCACGGCTACACAGATAAACCCCCAATAAAGTGTATTGTCTGGTGTCCCGGCCACGGCCGATGGTGTTTCACGTGTAAGAATGCCCACTAGCAGTGCTCATCTCTACACACAAGCACAGCGCACATAAAATCGACACAGATCGATTGCGCTTCACAACCGGCCACGGCCGATGGTGTTTCACGTGTAAGAATGCCCACTAGCAGTGCTCATCTCTACACACAAGCACAGCGCACATAAAATCGACTCAGATCGATTGCGCTTCACACGTGGTAAATATGCCCGCTTCACAGTGGCCACAGACACCACATTATGCACGTCAAACGGTTTCTGTGAAAACGAAACCAAAAGTGCATTCGCTCTACGCAGGCGAACGTTGTTTGGAGTGTGTTAAATGTGCCCGCTGCCCCACAGCCACATCCACACACAGACATAATAGTTCCCGCTATCAGCGTGCCCCATGCCTCAAATATCACGAGCACGTTTTGCATGAAATCAGCGTGCATTCGCTCCATGCAAGCGAACGATGTTTGGAGTGTGTTAAATGTGACTGTTCCAGTGTTTGCTGCAGCCAACAAGCCGGTTCTGTCGCCCGCTTGCCTGCACACAAAGGTTGTTTTCACGGCTACCCAGATAAACCCCCAATAGAGTGTATTTTCTGGAGTCCCGGCCACGGCCGATGGTGTTTCACGTGTAGTCAAAAATGCCCACTCCTCCAGTGCTCATTTCTACACACAAGCACAACCTGTCATACAGACCCTGCGAACATAAAATTGGCTCAGATCGATTGCGCTTCACATGTGGTAAACGTGTCCACTTAACAGTGCCCACAGACATCACATTATGCACGTCAAAAGGTTTCTGTACAAACGAAACTAACGTGTATGCAGGCGAACGGTGTTTGCAGTGTGTTAAATGTGCCTGTTGCCACACAACCACATACACACACAGACATAATAGTTCCCGCTATCAGCGTGCCCCACGCCCCGAATGTCACGAGCACGTCTCTGGTGCCACAGCATACCGAAACCACTCCGTTAATGAGAGAACGGAGCGCGCTTCGTATTCAGCCTCTAGCTATTCATGCAAACGCATTGGAAAAGCTTCCAGGGGTCTCGAAATGGGTGCTGGACATTATAAAAGGAGGCTATTCGCTACAGTTTCACCGACGCCCGCGCCGCTATACAGCGCGCGTCGAAACCACAATGCAGACAGAAGCAGCACACCTGCTTCGAGCCAAAGTGGCGAAACTATTGAGCAAAGGGGTCATAGAGCCCCTTTCTCAAGCTCAAAGCGAAGGGGGGCTGTACAGCAGATATTTCCTGGTACCGAAAAAAGACGGGGGTCACAGACCCATATTAGATCTAAGGCAACTGAACAAAGCGTTGGTGAAGCGTCGGTTCAGGATGCTCACGACCAGAAAAATCCTCGCGCAAGTTCGCCAAGGAGACTGGTTCGTGTCAGTGGATCTGAAAGACGCGTATTTTCAAATACAGATAGCGTCACGTCACAGGCGATTTTTGAGACTCGCCTTCGAGGGCCAGGCATATCAGTACACAGTCCTGCCGTTCGGTTTGTCCCAGGCACCCCGTACATTACGAAGTGCATGGACTCAGCGCTCGTTCCTCTCAGACTGAAAGGCGTGCGCATACTGAACTATTTGGACGATTGGCTGATTCTAGCGCAGTCTCGCTCAGTGCTTGTACAGCATACGACCATGTTACTCGATCACCTCGAGAATTTGGGTCTCAGAGTCAATTGGGCGAAGAGCTCACTGTCCCCCAGTCAGAAAACGTCCTTCCTGGGCACAGAATTGGACTCGCTGTCAATGATAGCGCGGCTGTCACCACAGCGCGCAGCAGACATTCAGCGCACAGCGGGCTCGTTCCGCTGCGGCGCGTCTGTCCCGCTCAAAAAAAAAAAAAAAAAATTTCAGAAAATGCTGGGTCTCATGGCCTCAGCGTCATCAGTTCTGCAGCTGGGTCTGCTATGTATGCGCCCACTGCAGTTCTGGCTGAAAGCGCGCGTCCCGCGTCAAGCGTGGGCGCCCGGTCGGCTTCGTATCACGGTCAATCAGTAATGTGTCACAGCCCTGAATCCGTGGAGAGCAATCGACTGGTACCAGTTAGGTGTAAGCCTGGGGACTTCCTCGAGAATAAAAGTGGTGTCTACGGACGCGTCCACCTCGGGATGGGGGGCTCTGCTCGAGGGCAGACCGTTTTTTGGCCAGTGGTCAGAACGGGAAAAGCTCCTGCATATCAACTGCCTCGAAATGTTGGCAGTACAGAACGCGCTGATGCGCTTCTGTCCCCAAATAAAAGGAAACCATGTATTAGTCCGCTCGGACAACATGTCAGTGGTTTCCTATATAAATCGCCAGGGCGGTCTCAGGTCCAAAAACCTATACAGACTTGCAGAACGCCTCCTGGTATGGGCTCAGCGCAACCTGCGCTCGCTGAAAGCAGCGCATGTGCCGGGGCTTCTAAACATAGGGCCAGACAGACTGTCCAGGAACAATGTTCCAGCAGGCGAATGGTCTCTACACCCACAGACAGTACAACTACTGTGGAAGAAATTCGGCAGAGCGGAAGTAGACCTGTTTGCGTCTCCGAACAACGCTCACTGTCTGGAATTTTACTCAAAAAGCAGAGACGCGCTGGCCCACGAATGGCCCCGCCGTCATCTCTATGCTTTTCCCCCCGTCTCTCTCCTACCTCAGGTGATAGAGAGGGTCAGGGAAAAAGGATGTTCAATACTGCTGATAACGCCGTTTTGGGAAAACCAGCCCTGGTTCCCAGCGCTGATGCAGCTGACGAGCACTGTCCCGTGGCCGATACCAGTGAGGAGAGTCCTTCTCTCTCAGGCCAGCGGCTCGATTTGGCATCCTCACCCAGAGCTGTGGTCCCTTCATGTCTGGGCCACCAGCGAATATATGATGAACTCCCTAAAGGAGTATTAAACACGATCACGCAGGCTAGAGCCCCGTCTACGAGACGGCTCTATTCCTCAAAATGGTCAGTGTTTTCGGGCTGGTGCGCAGCTCGCGGCTCGTCACCCACTAACTGTGGTGTGATGGAGGTGCTTTCCTTTCTACAAGAGCTGCTGGACAAGGGCAGAACCCCGTCCACGCTCAAAGTCTATGTGGCGGCCATAACACCGTTCTCGAGCACAACGCTAGGTCAGTCAATAGGAAGGAACGATTTAGTTATTCGCTTCCTGAAGGGAGCTAGAAGACTAAATCCCCCCAGACCTCCCACAGTCCCCGTATGGGACCTTTCTGTGGTACTAGAGGCCATGAAAGGTGGACCATTCGAGCCTCTGCAGACGATTGATTTGAAATACCTGTCTCTTAAGTCCGTGTTTCTGCTGGCTCTCGCTTCAGTGAAGCGCATAGGGGATTTGCACGCACTCTCTGTGAGCGCGACGTGCATGGAATTTGGACCTAATGATTCTAAAGTCATACTCAAACACAAACATGGTTACGTTCCAAAATCACTCAACACACCGTTTAGGGCACAGGTCATCGCGCTGTCAGCCCTACCGGTCAATGATGAGGAAACGGACGCGAGCCTCCTATGCCCAGTCAGGGCATTACGAGCTTACGTGTCTCGCTCGTCTGCTTTTAGACAGACAGAGCAGCTTTTTGTTTCGTTTTACGGGCGTCCCAAGGGACTGGCCGCGTCGAAACAGAGCTTATCCAGATGGATAGTTGATGCTATTGCGTTGGCATATGCTTCCAAGGGCATGCAGTGCCCGCTAGGTGTCAGAGCACATTCCACGAGGGGCGTGGCCTCATCGTGGGCGTGGTCGAGTGGGATTGCCTTGCAAGATATTTGTACGGCGGCGGGCTGGGCCTCTCCGTCTACATTTATAAGGTTTTACAACCTGGAGGTTCCCGCCTTACAGGCCAGATTGCTGTCAGTCTAGATGTTCAGTGTTGTCTGACCTGATGTTATCAGCTCGGAATGCTGCGTCTACTGAGCACAGCTCTAGGGTCGACAGTGAAAGTGATAGCACAAGATGTGTCTGAGCAAACTGTGTGAAGACCCTTATTCTTACGTCAGCTCAGGCCGTAACCCCGCCCTGTATGTACGTTTACTTAGCGTCTGAGTGACGCTGCACTATGTGGAAGAGTGCGGCGTTGCCCCTCCCTCTTCCCCGGACTCCCTGTGAGTTCTATAGGTGATTATGAACTGTATGAACCCCGGGCTTTCGCCCTTGGGTCTTTGGTGTCAGATCTCAGCATGCACGGCGTTTTACACTGGGTCCCCTAGCGTAAGATACTTCTTACGCAGTACTCGTTCCCTCTCGTAAGAGAACGTACTCGGTTACTAACGTAACCTCGGTTCTCTCTAGAGAGGGAACGAGTACTGCGTATCTTGCCGTGCATGCGCACGCTCTGGTTGCTTTGATGATGAAAAACCAGATAATAGCTGCCTATGAGCGATATTTATAGGTCTAGACCACGCCCTTTTAGGCGGGAAGCTACGAAAAGGGCGCGAAGCGACGCAAAGGGCGCGAAATGCCCCCATTGGATCTGGCGTCGCGTCAGGCCTCGCTCTAATAGGCTGCTGCAGTTGCCGCAGAGCAGCCAATAGGCGCGCAAGCTGTTTCGCCTATGTCTGTATGCTGCTGCAACGCGCTTTACATTATTTCAAAATTAAGGATAATTTTTGGCTTCAATATCTCGCAGAAAAGGATTTTCAATATCTCGCAGAAAAGGATTTTCCCCGAGCGTAAGATACTTCTTACGCAGTACTCGTTCCCTCTCTAGAGAGAACCGAGGTTACGTTAGTAACCGAGTACGTTTTCAGTAATGCATATGAATGAATTTCACTAAGGTTTATCAATGTTTTCACTAGTGTTTGTAAGAAGTTTTCAGTAATGCATATGAATGAATTTCACTAGTGTTTGTAAGAAGTTTTCAGTAATGCATATGAATGAATTTCACTAAGGTTTATCAATGTTTTCACTAGTGTTTGTAAGAAGTTTTCAGTAATGCATATGAATGAATTTCACTAGTGTTTGTAAGAAGTTTTCAGTAATGCATATGAATGAATTTCACTAAGGTTTATCAATGTTTTCACTAGTGTTTGTAAGAAGTTTTCAGTAATGCATATGAATGAATTTCACTAGTGTTTGTAAGAAGTTTTCAGTAATGCATATGAATGAATTTCACTAAGGTTTATCAATGTTTTCACTAGTGTTTGTAAGAAGTTTTCAGTAATGCATATGAATGAATTTCACTAAGGTTTATCAATGTTTTCACTAGTGTTTGTAAGAGGTTTTCAGTAATGCATATGAATGAATTTCACTAAGGTTTATCAATGTTTTTCGTTTCACTGGTGTTTGTAAGAGGTTTTCAGTAATGCATATGAATGAATTTCACTAAGGTTTATCAATGTTTTTCGTTTCACTAGTGTTTGTAAGAGGCCTTTCAATAATTATGGCCTATACGGCCCCTCATATCAAGACATTCGTCCCGTTTTTATCCTTAAAACGTTATTGTGAGTAGGATTAATTTCTTACG